>NC_136257.1:36030000-36037500 GCF_053564925.1 Oryzias latipes | reverse complement strand
CCCTAACCCTAACCCTAACCCTAACCCTAACCCTAACCCTAACCCTAACCCCTAACCCTAACCCTAACCCTAACCCTAACCCTAACCCTAACCCTAACCCTAACCCTAACCCTAACCCTAACCCTAACCCTAACCCTAACCCTAACCCTAACCCTAACCCTAACCCTAACCCTAACCCTAACCCTAACCCTAACCCTAACCCTAACCCTAACCCTAACCCTAACCCTAACCCTAACCCTAACCCTAACCCTAACCCTAACCCTAACCCTAACCCTAACCCTAACCCTAACCCTAACCCCTAACCCTAACCCTAACCCTAACCCTAACCCTAACCCTAACCCTAACCCTAACCCTAACCCTAACCCTAACCCTAACCCTAACCCTAACCCTAACCCTAACCCTAACCCTAACCCTAACCCTAACCCTAACCCCTAACCCTAACCCTAACCCTAACCCTAACCCTAACCCTAACCCTAACCCTAACCCTAACCCTAACCCTAACCCTAACCCTAACCCTAACCCTAACCCTAACCCTAACCCTAACCCTAAACCCTAACCCTAACCCTAACCCTAACCCTAACCCTAACCCTAACCCCTAACCCTAACCCTAACCCTAACCCTAACCCTAACCCTAACCCTAACCCTAACCCTAACCCTAACCCTAACCCTAACCCTAACCCTAACCCTAACCCTAACCCCTAACCCTAACCCTAACCCTAACCCTAACCCTAACCCTAACCCTAACCCTAACCCTAACCCTAACCCTAACCCTAACCCTAACCCTAACCCTAACCCTAACCCTAACCCTAACCCTACCCTAACCCTAACCCTAACCCTAACCCTAACCCTAACCCTAACCCTAACCCTAACCCTAACCCTAACCCTAACCCTAACCCTAACCCTAACCTAACCCTAACCCTAACCCTAACCCTAACCCTAACCCTAACCCTAACCCTAACCCTAACCCTAACCCTAACCCTAACCCTAACCCTAACCCTAACCCTAACCCTAACCCTAACCCTAACCCTAACCCTAACCCTAACCCTAACCCTAACCCTAACCCTAACCCTAACCCTAACCCTAACCCTAACCCTAACCCTAACCCTAACCCTAACCCTAACCCTAACCCTAACCCTAACCCTAACCCTAACCCTAACCCTAACCCTAACCCTAACCCTAACCCTAACCCTAACCCTAACCCTAACCCTAACCCTAACCCTAACCCTAACCCTAACCCTAACCCTAACCCTAACCCTAACCCTAACCCTAACCCTAACCCTAACCCTAACCCTAACCCTAACCCTAACCCTAACCCTAACCCTAACCCTAACCCTAACCCTAACCCTAACCCTAACCCTAACCCTAACCCTAACCCTAACCCTAACCCTAACCCTAACCCTAACCCTAACCCTAACCCTAACCCTAACCCTAACCCTAACCCTAACCCTAACCCTAACCCTAACCCTAACCCTAACCCTAACCCTAACCCTAACCCTAACCCTAACCCTAACCCTAACCCTAACCCTAACCCTAACCCTAACCCTAACCCTAACCCTAACCCTAACCCTAACCCTAACCCTAACCCTAACCCTAACCCTAACCCTAACCCTAACCCTAACCCTAACCCTAACCCTAACCCTAACCCTAACCCTAACCCTAACCCTAACCCTAACCCTAACCCTAACCCTAACCCTAACCCTAACCCTAACCCTAACCCTAACCCTAACCCTAACCCTAACCCTAACCCTAACCCTAACCCTAACCCTAACCCTAACCCTAACCCTAACCCTAACCCTAACCCTAACCCTAACCCTAACCCTAACCCTAACCCTAACCCTAACCCTAACCCTAACCCTAACCCTAACCCTAACCCTAACCCTAACCCTAACCCTAACCCTAACCCTAACCCTAACCCTAACCCTAACCCTAACCCTAACCCTAACCCTAACCCTAACCCTAACCCTAACCCTAACCCTAACCCTAACCCTAACCCTAACCCTAACCCTAACCCTAACCCTAACCCTAACCCTAACCCTAACCCTAACCCTAACCCTAACCCTAACCCTAACCCTAACCCTAACCCTAACCCTAACCCTAACCCTAACCCTAACCCTAACCCTAACCCTAACCCTAACCCTAACCCTAACCCTAACCCTAACCCTAACCCTAACCCTAACCCTAACCCTAACCCTAACCCTAACCCTAACCCTAACCCTAACCCTAACCCTAACCCTAACCCTAACCCTAACCCTAACCCTAACCCTAACCCTAACCCTAACCCTAACCCTAACCCTAACCCTAACCCTAACCCTAACCCTAACCCTAACCCTAACCCTAACCCTAACCCTAACCCTAACCCTAACCCTAACCCTAACCCTAACCCTAACCCTAACCCTAACCCTAACCCTAACCCTAACCCTAACCCTAACCCTAACCCTAACCCTAACCCTAACCCTAACCCTAACCCTAACCCTAACCCTAACCCTAACCCTAACCCTAACCCTAACCCTAACCCTAACCCTAACCCTAACCCTAACCCTAACCCTAACCCTAACCCTAACCCTAACCCTAACCCTAACCCTAACCCTAACCCTAACCCTAACCCTAACCCTAACCCTAACCCTAACCCTAACCCTAACCCTAACCCTAACCCTAACCCTAACCCTAACCCTAACCCTAACCCTAACCCTAACCCTAACCCTAACCCTAACCCTAACCCTAACCCTAACCCTAACCCTAACCCTAACCCTAACCCTAACCCTAACCCTAACCCTAACCCTAACCCTAACCCTAACCCTAACCCTAACCCTAACCCTAACCCTAACCCTAACCCTAACCCTAACCCTAACCCTAACCCTAACCCTAACCCTAACCCTAACCCTAACCCTAACCCTAACCCTAACCCTAACCCTAACCCTAACCCTAACCCTAACCCTAACCCTAACCCTAACCCTAACCCTAACCCTAACCCTAACCCTAACCCTAACCCTAACCCTAACCCTAACCCTAACCCTAACCCTAACCCTAACCCTAACCCTAACCCTAACCCTAACCCTAACCCTAACCCTAACCCTAACCCTAACCCTAACCCTAACCCTAACCCTAACCCTAACCCTAACCCTAACCCTAACCCTAACCCTAACCCTAACCCTAACCCTAACCCTAACCCTAACCCTAACCCTAACCCTAACCCTAACCCTAACCCTAACCCTAACCCTAACCCTAACCCTAACCCTAACCCTAACCCTAACCCTAACCCTAACCCTAACCCTAACCCTAACCCTAACCCTAACCCTAACCCTAACCCTAACCCTAACCCTAACCCTAACCCTAACCCTAACCCTAACCCTAACCCTAACCCTAACCCTAACCCTAACCCTAACCCTAACCCTAACCCTAACCCTAACCCTAACCCTAACCCTAACCCTAACCCTAACCCTAACCCTAACCCTAACCCTAACCCTAACCCTAACCCTAACCCTAACCCTAACCCTAACCCTAACCCTAACCCTAACCCTAACCCTAACCCTAACCCTAACCCTAACCCTAACCCTAACCCTAACCCTAACCCTAACCCTAACCCTAACCCTAACCCTAACCCTAACCCTAACCCTAACCCTAACCCTAACCCTAACCCTAACCCTAACCCTAACCCTAACCCTAACCCTAACCCTAACCCTAACCCTAACCCTAACCCTAACCCTAACCCTAACCCTAACCCTAACCCTAACCCTAACCCTAACCCTAACCCTAACCCTAACCCTAACCCTAACCCTAACCCTAACCCTAACCCTAACCCTAACCCTAACCCTAACCCTAACCCTAACCCTAACCCTAACCCTAACCCTAACCCTAACCCTAACCCTAACCCTAACCCTAACCCTAACCCTAACCCTAACCCTAACCCTAACCCTAACCCTAACCCTAACCCTAACCCTAACCCTAACCCTAACCCTAACCCTAACCCTAACCCTAACCCTAACCCTAACCCTAACCCTAACCCTAACCCTAACCCTAACCCTAACCCTAACCCTAACCCTAACCCTAACCCTAACCCTAACCCTAACCCTAACCCTAACCCTAACCCTAACCCTAACCCTAACCCTAACCCTAACCCTAACCCTAACCCTAACCCTAACCCTAACCCTAACCCTAACCCTAACCCTAACCCTAACCCTAACCCTAACCCTAACCCTAACCCTAACCCTAACCCTAACCCTAACCCTAACCCTAACCCTAACCCTAACCCTAACCCTAACCCTAACCCTAACCCTAACCCTAACCCTAACCCTAACCCTAACCCTAACCCTAACCCTAACCCTAACCCTAACCCTAACCCTAACCCTAACCCTAACCCTAACCCTAACCCTAACCCTAACCCTAACCCTAACCCTAACCCTAACCCTAACCCTAACCCTAACCCTAACCCTAACCCTAACCCTAACCCTAACCCTAACCCTAACCCTAACCCTAACCCTAACCCTAACCCTAACCCTAACCCTAACCCTAACCCTAACCCTAACCCTAACCCTAACCCTAACCCTAACCCTAACCCTAACCCTAACCCTAACCCTAACCCTAACCCTAACCCTAACCCTAACCCTAACCCTAACCCTAACCCTAACCCTAACCCTAACCCTAACCCTAACCCTAACCCTAACCCTAACCCTAACCCTAACCCTAACCCTAACCCTAACCCTAACCCTAACCCTAACCCTAACCCTAACCCTAACCCTAACCCTAACCCTAACCCTAACCCTAACCCTAACCCTAACCCTAACCCTAACCCTAACCCTAACCCTAACCCTAACCCTAACCCTAACCCTAACCCTAACCCTAACCCTAACCCTAACCCTAACCCTAACCCTAACCCTAACCCTAACCCTAACCCTAACCCTAACCCTAACCCTAACCCTAACCCTAACCCTAACCCTAACCCTAACCCTAACCCTAACCCTAACCCTAACCCTAACCCTAACCCTAACCCTAACCCTAACCCTAACCCTAACCCTAACCCTAACCCTAACCCTAACCCTAACCCTAACCCTAACCCTAACCCTAACCCTAACCCTAACCCTAACCCTAACCCTAACCCTAACCCTAACCCTAACCCTAACCCTAACCCTAACCCTAACCCTAACCCTAACCCTAACCCTAACCCTAACCCTAACCCTAACCCTAACCCTAACCCTAACCCTAACCCTAACCCTAACCCTAACCCTAACCCTAACCCTAACCCTAACCCTAACCCTAACCCTAACCCTAACCCTAACCCTAACCCTAACCCTAACCCTAACCCTAACCCTAACCCTAACCCTAACCCTAACCCTAACCCTAACCCTAACCCTAACCCTAACCCTAACCCTAACCCTAACCCTAACCCTAACCCTAACCCTAACCCTAACCCTAACCCTAACCCTAACCCTAACCCTAACCCTAACCCTAACCCTAACCCTAACCCTAACCCTAACCCTAACCCTAACCCTAACCCTAACCCTAACCCTAACCCTAACCCTAACCCTAACCCTAACCCTAACCCTAACCCTAACCCTAACCCTAACCCTAACCCTAACCCTAACCCTAACCCTAACCCTAACCCTAACCCTAACCCTAACCCTAACCCTAACCCTAACCCTAACCCTAACCCTAACCCTAACCCTAACCCTAACCCTAACCCTAACCCTAACCCTAACCCCTAACCCTAACCCTAACCCTAACCCTAACCCTAACCCTAACCCTAACCCTAACCCTAACCCTAACCCTAACCCTAACCCTAACCCTAACCCTAACCCTAACCCTAACCCTAACCCTAACCCTAACCCTAACCCTAACCCTAACCCTAACCCTAACCCTAACCCTAACCCTAACCCTAACCCTAACCCTAACCCTAACCCTAACCCTAACCCTAACCCTAACCCTAACCCTAACCCTAACCCTAACCCTAACCCTAACCCTAACCCTAACCCTAACCCTAACCCTAACCCTAACCCTAACCCTAACCCTAACCCTAACCCTAACCCTAACCCTAACCCTAACCCTAACCCTAACCCTAACCCTAACCCTAACCCTAACCCTAACCCTAACCCTAACCCTAACCCTAACCCTAACCCTAACCCTAACCCTAACCCTAACCCTAACCCTAACCCTAACCCTAACCCTAACCCTAACCCTAACCCTAACCCTAACCCTAACCCTAACCCTAACCCTAACCCTAACCCTAACCCTAACCCTAACCCTAACCCTAACCCTAACCCTAACCCTAACCCTAACCCTAACCCTAACCCTAACCCTAACCCTAACCCTAACCCTAACCCTAACCCTAACCCTAACCCTAACCCTAACCCTAACCCTAACCCTAACCCTAACCCTAACCCTAACCCTAACCCTAACCCTAACCCTAACCCTAACCCTAACCCTAACCCTAACCCTAACCCTAACCCTAACCCTAACCCTAACCCTAACCCTAACCCTAACCCTAACCCTAACCCTAACCCTAACCCTAACCCTAACCCTAACCCTAACCCTAACCCTAACCCTAACCCTAACCCTAACCCTAACCCTAACCCTAACCCTAACCCTAACCCTAACCCTAACCCTAACCCTAACCCTAACCCTAACCCTAACCCTAACCCTAACCCTAACCCTAACCCTAACCCTAACCCTAACCCTAACCCTAACCCTAACCCTAACCCTAACCCTAACCCTAACCCTAACCCTAACCCTAACCCTAACCCTAACCCTAACCCTAACCCTAACCCTAACCCTAACCCTAACCCTAACCCTAACCCTAACCCTAACCCTAACCCTAACCCTAACCCTAACCCTAACCCTAACCCTAACCCTAACCCTAACCCTAACCCTAACCCTAACCCTAACCCTAACCCTAACCCTAACCCTAACCCTAACCCTAACCCTAACCCTAACCCTAACCCTAACCCTAACCCTAACCCTAACCCTAACCCTAACCCTAACCCTAACCCTAACCCTAACCCTAACCCTAACCCTAACCCTAACCCTAACCCTAACCCTAACCCTAACCCTAACCCTAACCCTAACCCTAACCCTAACCCTAACCCTAACCCTAACCCTAACCCTAACCCTAACCCTAACCCTAACCCTAACCCTAACCCTAACCCTAACCCTAACCCCTAACCCTAACCCTAACCCTAACCCTAACCCTAACCCTAACCCTAACCCTAACCCTAACCCTAACCCTAACCCTAACCCTAACCCTAACCCTAACCCTAACCCTAACCCTAACCCTAACCCTAACCCTAACCCTAACCCTAACCCTAACCCTAACCCTAACCCTAACCCTAACCCTAACCCTAACCCTAACCCTAACCCTAACCCTAACCCTAACCCTAACCCTAACCCTAACCCTAACCCTAACCCTAACCCTAACCCTAACCCTAACCCTAACCCTAACCCTAACCCTAACCCTAACCCTAACCCTAACCCTAACCCTAACCCTAACCCTAACCCTAACCCTAACCCTAA
>NC_136257.1:35820000-36027500 GCF_053564925.1 Oryzias latipes | reverse complement strand
CTTTACTAAAATATTTAAACCAATCAGAGAAAAACACAATATGTCAACACAAGAAGTACGCGCTTTGAGGTCTTTGATTCACAATAAACATATTGTAATCAAGCCAGCAGATAAGGGCAGCGCAGTGGTGATTTTGGGAAGGGATCAATACATTTTGGAAGTACAAAGACAATTAAATGACCCAGTGTATTATAAAAAATTAGATAAGCCTATTTATCTTGAAACTATTCCTTTGGTGAACCAAATTTTAGATGATTTACATAAACAAAACTTTATTACAACAAAACAAAAATCCTACTTGAGGGGAGACAGAGAACCCAGGCCCAGGAGATTCTATATTCTCCCAAAAATCCACAAAGATCCGGAAAAAGGGACAATTCCTTTCCAGCTCCCATCCGGGAGACCTATTGTTTCTGATTGTGGTAGCGAGACTTACCACACGGCAGAGTTTATCGATTTTTATTTAAATCCCCTGTCTGTTAAACATCCAGCTTACATAAAGGACACATATCACTTTATAGAGATAGTTAAAGGTATTAAAATCCCAGCAGATGCTTTGCTTTTCACGATGGACATTGACAGCTTATACACTAACATAGATATCAAAGCAGGTCTACAAACAGTTAAAAATGCATTACAAAAATACCCAGACTCTAAAAGACCGGATCAGGCCATTCTACAACTATTGGAAATAAATTTAACTAGAAATGACTTTGAATTTAATGGGGAATTCTATCTTCAAATCAAAGGAACAGCAATGGGAAAGAGGTTTGCACCTGCATATGCAAACATATTCATGGCAGATTGGGAAGAAAAATCACTAAATAAATGCTCACAGAAACCATTATATTATTATCGTTATTTGGATGATATCTGGGGAATTTGGTCTTACTCAGAGACAGATTTTCAAAAATTTGTGGATGTTTTAAATAATCATGACCCTTCAATTAAAATTAAATATGATTTACAGAGTCAGGCAGTTAATTTTCTGGACACAACAGTGTACAAAGGCCCAAATTTTGCACAGACACAACAGTTAGGAATTAAGGTTTTCTTTAAAGAAACGGACACTCATGCTCTGCTTTACAAAACAAGTTTTCACCCTAAACATACATATAAAGGTGTAGTTAAATCCCAATTGTTGAGATTCCACAGGATCTGTACCAGAGCTGAGGATTTTTGGAGTTCTGTTCAAATTTTGTTCAAAGCTTTACGCAAGAGGGGTTACTCCAGAACATTTTTGAGAAAATGCCTCAAAACATTTCAACAGAGAAAACAGGAGGACAATAAGAAAATCATTCCCTTTATTACAACATTTTCATCACCTAGTACAATAATTCAGAGAACCTTTAAGAACAATTTTCAGGATATTTTACAAAATAATGGCTTACTGGAGGATCATAAACTAATTGCAGCATTCAGGAGGAATAAAAACCTAAAAGATCTTCTTGTTAGAGCAAAATTAAAACCTTTGCAATCTAAAATTCAAAGATCACCTACATTTTTCTGGAGACCCAAGATGATTAGAAATAAGTCAAATCACACGCTATTTGAAATTGAACAGAACTTCACACACAAAACAAAAAACTGCATTTACCTTATTTCCTGTTCTTTGTGTAATAAACAATATGTGGGACAAACCAAAAACTCCATTAGCACAAGAATGTGGCAACATAAATATAATATTGTTCACAAGAGAGAGGTGCATACCCCATTGGTCAAACATTTTCTGGCACATGGTTTAAGATCATTAAAAATATGTGGTATTCAGAGCAACTCTGTATGGACAGATGATGAAAGGAGAAAAATGGAAAGAAGATGGATATATCTGCTCGGAACCAGAGTGCCAACAGGCTTAAATGTTGTATGACTCAGGGTTGTTGTGAACGGTGTGAGAGACATTATTATTATTTTTACTCTTGTTATGGTTTTGGTTGTTGTTGTTATTGTTATTATTCTAATCTTAACCCTACCCCTAATTCTGTTTCTAACCCTAACCGTTACCCTAATTTGAATCCTAACCCTAACCCTTAGTTAATGTTTATAAGTTCATTTAACCCTAAATATAAATAAAATAACTAATTTATAAGGAGAAGGTTGGATTCACGAGGTTGTTTCTACTCAATACAGCAGCATGCATGCAGGGGAGGGGCTTAGAGCACGCAGGGCCCATGGCTTATTACGCGCAGGGCCCATGGTTTAGGACACGCGGGGCCCATGAGGCCGACGCGTGTAAGACAGTGAATAAAGCAACCACCTTTGTCTCTCTTTTCACTTTTGCGCCTTTTCAGCCAAGTGGTAGCTACGTTTTTGTGTGCATAGAGCCTGATGAAGGCAGAATTTTGCCGAAACGCGTAGCGAGCACACTTTATTCTAATTTTGTATTGTTTATTTTTTGATTTTTTGTGAATAAAAAACACTCTTTTAAGTGGTTGTCCCGCATTTTTCTTCTTTTTCAAATTTTTCAATTTTTCCTTTTTACGAAAAATTTCCTTGGTGGAAAAACTTACACCTACCATGTACTTCCACGACGGAGAAGAAGATGGAGGTGCTTGGACCACAGTGCGCTACGGTAGGAGACGTTACAACAATCCCCGTGCGCTCAACCTTAATTACCGGGGCCAACCGGACCAGAGGATGGACCGTGCCTTTCCCGTCTCCGGCTGGAAGAGGGCGCCAAGGTTCCCGAATTTTGGCTGGAGTAGGGCTTCACCTCCTAATCCTAACTGGCGAGCGCCTCCTCGTTTCGGAGGGTCCCGACCTTATTTTCAACAGCCCCGCTCGTATGCAGCAGCGGTCCGGGGCTCACCGACCAGACGAGCGACAAGATTTGGACCTCCGGCAGATTTCAGGCAGGACCTTCAGCGACCGGCGGATGAAAGACTTGGACAGCTTATCCGCAAATTACATGCTGTAATTAAGATGGTGCATCATCTACAAAATGTAACCATCACGCCGAATAAGCCTGAGCCTCTGATGATCACTCGTACGGTGGACTCATTAGCCTCGCTCATTAAACCCGCCGATCCTACGGATGAGGTTTTGGACCTCATTGAAGGCAACGCCAAAAACTGGGGACATACAACACTGCAGATCCTTCAGGATCACTACCAGAAAAGGCTGGACAGACTGTTGCAGGATCTCCCCGGTGATTTAACCAGAGACTGGAGGGAAGCCTTCACCGTGGCGACACGATGGGCTTACAGAAATCTGCCTCGTATTACGCAGGATGTCCTCGACCAGGCAGAGGCCCTGATCATCGCCTGCAGATCAGACTCGGAGCGGCGGAGTCCAGCGGCACCGGCTCCTCCACCGGTCAGGTCTGACCACCGCCGAGAGCCGCGCACATCGGCAGAGAGAAAAAAGAAGACCCGTCAACCGGAGCGGGTCTCCATAAGCATTCAGGCTGAATGTCACGAGGCCACAAACCGTTCAGTGGGGACAATGACGGACATGAGACCGGACGGGTCTCCAAATTCAGTTCCTGCAGCCGCTCCTAAGGAACAGCGTGTACCGCGAGCTGCAGCCCGCCGCAACCCCTGTGTGGTGCAGGAGGACCTTCTCCCGCAGATCGTGGAGATGGCTTCACCCTCTGCTCCCAGACCGGCGGCACAGGGGCCGCCTTTCCGATCTTCAGCACCGGACAGCTCCCAGGAGGAGGAGAGTTCCGACGGAGAGGATCGCGACGTCGGAGATGAGGAGGAGGAGGAGTACGATGATGAGGGCGACAGCGACGACGATGAGGACGGAGTGGATACGGATTACGAGCCCCCAGTTTCCGGTTCGGGGCAGGATTATATTTCGGACAGCCCGGGGGAGGCAGAATACGAGGAGGACAGTGCATCTGCCCTGGCTCCAGCTTCAGCGGAGGAGCTTGTGTTAACAGGTCCGCCAGCGACCCGTGCGGATTCACCTGCCCCTATGCAGGAGGTCTTCAAGGTAAAGCGTCACCCTAATACGAACAGAAAACTGATTGACTGGACTCTGGAAGTTGAGAAAAGGTTTCTCATTGTTGGGGACTCGAATTTATCCAGAATTCCAGACCATCTCATTCCAGATCTGCAGATTGACAGTTATCCAGGTGCGAATTTTCGCCATATGCAGGCTTTACTTAAGAAAGCCCACGTTCCAGATGATTTGGTGGTTCAAAATGTGGTAATTTCAGCCGGTATTAACGCCAAGGAACAGAACATTAAAGAAACGGCTGTTAAACAGCTCCAGGGGGCTCTGAGGGGAGCTAAAAGCAGATTTCCATCTGCTGTGATTTGGGTCCCATTAGTTAATTTTTCCAGTGACCTATCTGTAATGGAGCAGAATAACATTAAACTGCTAAATCAGTATATTGAAAAAAATGTGTCACACATCCCCCTACTGGAGGACTCTCACTTTGCAACAGAGGACGATTCTATTCACTGGACCGAAGATACGGCCAGAGCAATGTTAGAACATTGGAGGTCCTTTTTAAACTTGAATGCCCCCTAAGTCCATTCAGGGTGGGGAATGTAAGGGGACAGCCCCTTATGTCCCAAAATATTATGGTTTTAACTAAAAATTTCACTCTGACAGAACAACAAAGTAATCTCCTCAATAAGGGTTTAACTTTTATTCCCACAATTAACACTCAAAAAAATCAAAAGACACAATTAGAATTGGATATTCAAAATTATCACAGAAAATTGAAATTAGCCTTATATTTTGAGAGTTCAAATAAAGAAGAACCCCCTCCATTTTTGCCGGCATCAAGGTGGACGCCTCCTGCTGGCAAACTGCCACCTGAAATCAATAGTTTGATCAAAAGGGATTTGGAGGACTTTACTAAAATATTTAAACCAATCAGAGAAAAACACAATATGTCAACACAAGAAGTACGCGCTTTGAGGTCTTTGATTCACAATAAACATATTGTAATCAAGCCAGCAGATAAGGGCAGCGCAGTGGTGATTTTGGGAAGGGATCAATACATTTTGGAAGTACAAAGACAATTAAATGACCCAGTGTATTATAAAAAATTAGATAAGCCTATTTATCTTGAAACTATTCCTTTGGTGAACCAAATTTTAGATGATTTACATAAACAAAACTTTATTACAACAAAACAAAAATCCTACTTGAGGGGAGACAGAGAACCCAGGCCCAGGAGATTCTATATTCTCCCAAAAATCCACAAAGATCCGGAAAAAGGGACAATTCCTTTCCAGCTCCCATCCGGGAGACCTATTGTTTCTGATTGTGGTAGCGAGACTTACCACACGGCAGAGTTTATCGATTTTTATTTAAATCCCCTGTCTGTTAAACATCCAGCTTACATAAAGGACACATATCACTTTATAGAGATAGTTAAAGGTATTAAAATCCCAGCAGATGCTTTGCTTTTCACGATGGACATTGACAGCTTATACACTAACATAGATATCAAAGCAGGTCTACAAACAGTTAAAAATGCATTACAAAAATACCCAGACTCTAAAAGACCGGATCAGGCCATTCTACAACTATTGGAAATAAATTTAACTAGAAATGACTTTGAATTTAATGGGGAATTCTATCTTCAAATCAAAGGAACAGCAATGGGAAAGAGGTTTGCACCTGCATATGCAAACATATTCATGGCAGATTGGGAAGAAAAATCACTAAATAAATGCTCACAGAAACCATTATATTATTATCGTTATTTGGATGATATCTGGGGAATTTGGTCTTACTCAGAGACAGATTTTCAAAAATTTGTGGATGTTTTAAATAATCATGACCCTTCAATTAAAATTAAATATGATTTACAGAGTCAGGCAGTTAATTTTCTGGACACAACAGTGTACAAAGGCCCAAATTTTGCACAGACACAACAGTTAGGAATTAAGGTTTTCTTTAAAGAAACGGACACTCATGCTCTGCTTTACAAAACAAGTTTTCACCCTAAACATACATATAAAGGTGTAGTTAAATCCCAATTGTTGAGATTCCACAGGATCTGTACCAGAGCTGAGGATTTTTGGAGTTCTGTTCAAATTTTGTTCAAAGCTTTACGCAAGAGGGGTTACTCCAGAACATTTTTGAGAAAATGCCTCAAAACATTTCAACAGAGAAAACAGGAGGACAATAAGAAAATCATTCCCTTTATTACAACATTTTCATCACCTAGTACAATAATTCAGAGAACCTTTAAGAACAATTTTCAGGATATTTTACAAAATAATGGCTTACTGGAGGATCATAAACTAATTGCAGCATTCAGGAGGAATAAAAACCTAAAAGATCTTCTTGTTAGAGCAAAATTAAAACCTTTGCAATCTAAAATTCAAAGATCACCTACATTTTTCTGGAGACCCAAGATGATTAGAAATAAGTCAAATCACACGCTATTTGAAATTGAACAGAACTTCACACACAAAACAAAAAACTGCATTTACCTTATTTCCTGTTCTTTGTGTAATAAACAATATGTGGGACAAACCAAAAACTCCATTAGCACAAGAATGTGGCAACATAAATATAATATTGTTCACAAGAGAGAGGTGCATACCCCATTGGTCAAACATTTTCTGGCACATGGTTTAAGATCATTAAAAATATGTGGTATTCAGAGCAACTCTGTATGGACAGATGATGAAAGGAGAAAAATGGAAAGAAGATGGATATATCTGCTCGGAACCAGAGTGCCAACAGGCTTAAATGTTGTATGACTCAGGGTTGTTGTGAACGGTGTGAGAGACATTATTATTATTTTTACTCTTGTTATGGTTTTGGTTGTTGTTGTTATTGTTATTATTCTAATCTTAACCCTACCCCTAATTCTGTTTCTAACCCTAACCGTTACCCTAATTTGAATCCTAACCCTAACCCTTAGTTAATGTTTATAAGTTCATTTAACCCTAAATATAAATAAAATAACTAATTTATAAGGAGAAGGTTGGATTCACGAGGTTGTTTCTACTCAATACAGCAGCATGCATGCAGGGGAGGGGCTTAGAGCACGCAGGGCCCATGGCTTATTACGCGCAGGGCCCATGGTTTAGGACACGCGGGGCCCATGAGGCCGACGCGTGTAAGACAGTGAATAAAGCAACCACCTTTGTCTCTCTTTTCACTTTTGCGCCTTTTCAGCCAAGTGGTAGCTACGTTTTTGTGTGCATAGAGCCTGATGAAGGCAGAATTTTGCCGAAACGCGTAGCGAGCACACTTTATTCTAATTTTGTATTGTTTATTTTTTGATTTTTTGTGAATAAAAAACACTCTTTTAAGTGGTTGTCCCGCATTTTTCTTCTTTTTCAAATTTTTCAATTTTTCCTTTTTACGAAAAATTTCCTTGGTGGAAAAACTTACACCTACCATGTACTTCCACGACGGAGAAGAAGATGGAGGTGCTTGGACCACAGTGCGCTACGGTAGGAGACGTTACAACAATCCCCGTGCGCTCAACCTTAATTACCGGGGCCAACCGGACCAGAGGATGGACCGTGCCTTTCCCGTCTCCGGCTGGAAGAGGGCGCCAAGGTTCCCGAATTTTGGCTGGAGTAGGGCTTCACCTCCTAATCCTAACTGGCGAGCGCCTCCTCGTTTCGGAGGGTCCCGACCTTATTTTCAACAGCCCCGCTCGTATGCAGCAGCGGTCCGGGGCTCACCGACCAGACGAGCGACAAGATTTGGACCTCCGGCAGATTTCAGGCAGGACCTTCAGCGACCGGCGGATGAAAGACTTGGACAGCTTATCCGCAAATTACATGCTGTAATTAAGATGGTGCATCATCTACAAAATGTAACCATCACGCCGAATAAGCCTGAGCCTCTGATGATCACTCGTACGGTGGACTCATTAGCCTCGCTCATTAAACCCGCCGATCCTACGGATGAGGTTTTGGACCTCATTGAAGGCAACGCCAAAAACTGGGGACATACAACACTGCAGATCCTTCAGGATCACTACCAGAAAAGGCTGGACAGACTGTTGCAGGATCTCCCCGGTGATTTAACCAGAGACTGGAGGGAAGCCTTCACCGTGGCGACACGATGGGCTTACAGAAATCTGCCTCGTATTACGCAGGATGTCCTCGACCAGGCAGAGGCCCTGATCATCGCCTGCAGATCAGACTCGGAGCGGCGGAGTCCAGCGGCACCGGCTCCTCCACCGGTCAGGTCTGACCACCGCCGAGAGCCGCGCACATCGGCAGAGAGAAAAAAGAAGACCCGTCAACCGGAGCGGGTCTCCATAAGCATTCAGGCTGAATGTCACGAGGCCACAAACCGTTCAGTGGGGACAATGACGGACATGAGACCGGACGGGTCTCCAAATTCAGTTCCTGCAGCCGCTCCTAAGGAACAGCGTGTACCGCGAGCTGCAGCCCGCCGCAACCCCTGTGTGGTGCAGGAGGACCTTCTCCCGCAGATCGTGGAGATGGCTTCACCCTCTGCTCCCAGACCGGCGGCACAGGGGCCGCCTTTCCGATCTTCAGCACCGGACAGCTCCCAGGAGGAGGAGAGTTCCGACGGAGAGGATCGCGACGTCGGAGATGAGGAGGAGGAGGAGTACGATGATGAGGGCGACAGCGACGACGATGAGGACGGAGTGGATACGGATTACGAGCCCCCAGTTTCCGGTTCGGGGCAGGATTATATTTCGGACAGCCCGGGGGAGGCAGAATACGAGGAGGACAGTGCATCTGCCCTGGCTCCAGCTTCAGCGGAGGAGCTTGTGTTAACAGGTCTGCCAGCGACCCGTGCGGATTCACCTGCCCCTATGCAGGAGGTCTTCAAGGTAAAGCGTCACCCTAATACGAACAGAAAACTGATTGACTGGACTCTGGAAGTTGAGAAAAGGTTTCTCATTGTTGGGGACTCGAATTTATCCAGAATTCCAGACCATCTCATTCCAGATCTGCAGATTGACAGTTATCCAGGTGCGAATTTTCGCCATATGCAGGCTTTACTTAAGAAAGCCCACGTTCCAGATGATTTGGTGGTTCAAAATGTGGTAATTTCAGCCGGTATTAACGCCAAGGAACAGAACATTAAAGAAACGGCTGTTAAACAGCTCCAGGGGGCTCTGAGGGGAGCTAAAAGCAGATTTCCATCTGCTGTGATTTGGGTCCCATTAGTTAATTTTTCCAGTGACCTATCTGTAATGGAGCAGAATAACATTAAACTGCTAAATCAGTATATTGAAAAAAATGTGTCACACATCCCCCTACTGGAGGACTCTCACTTTGCAACAGAGGACGATTCTATTCACTGGACCGAAGATACGGCCAGAGCAATGTTAGAACATTGGAGGTCCTTTTTAAACTTGAATGCCCCCTAAGTCCATTCAGGGTGGGGAATGTAAGGGGACAGCCCCTTATGTCCCAAAATATTATGGTTTTAACTAAAAATTTCACTCTGACAGAACAACAAAGTAATCTCCTCAATAAGGGTTTAACTTTTATTCCCACAATTAACACTCAAAAAAATCAAAAGACACAATTAGAATTGGATATTCAAAATTATCACAGAAAATTGAAATTAGCCTTATATTTTGAGAGTTCAAATAAAGAAGAACCCCCTCCATTTTTGCCGGCATCAAGGTGGACGCCTCCTGCTGGCAAACTGCCACCTGAAATCAATAGTTTGATCAAAAGGGATTTGGAGGACTTTACTAAAATATTTAAACCAATCAGAGAAAAACACAATATGTCAACACAAGAAGTACGCGCTTTGAGGTCTTTGATTCACAATAAACATATTGTAATCAAGCCAGCAGATAAGGGCAGCGCAGTGGTGATTTTGGGAAGGGATCAATACATTTTGGAAGTACAAAGACAATTAAATGACCCAGTGTATTATAAAAAATTAGATAAGCCTATTTATCTTGAAACTATTCCTTTGGTGAACCAAATTTTAGATGATTTACATAAACAAAACTTTATTACAACAAAACAAAAATCCTACTTGAGGGGAGACAGAGAACCCAGGCCCAGGAGATTCTATATTCTCCCAAAAATCCACAAAGATCCGGAAAAAGGGACAATTCCTTTCCAGCTCCCATCCGGGAGACCTATTGTTTCTGATTGTGGTAGCGAGACTTACCACACGGCAGAGTTTATCGATTTTTATTTAAATCCCCTGTCTGTTAAACATCCAGCTTACATAAAGGACACATATCACTTTATAGAGATAGTTAAAGGTATTAAAATCCCAGCAGATGCTTTGCTTTTCACGATGGACATTGACAGCTTATACACTAACATAGATATCAAAGCAGGTCTACAAACAGTTAAAAATGCATTACAAAAATACCCAGACTCTAAAAGACCGGATCAGGCCATTCTACAACTATTGGAAATAAATTTAACTAGAAATGACTTTGAATTTAATGGGGAATTCTATCTTCAAATCAAAGGAACAGCAATGGGAAAGAGGTTTGCACCTGCATATGCAAACATATTCATGGCAGATTGGGAAGAAAAATCACTAAATAAATGCTCACAGAAACCATTATATTATTATCGTTATTTGGATGATATCTGGGGAATTTGGTCTTACTCAGAGACAGATTTTCAAAAATTTGTGGATGTTTTAAATAATCATGACCCTTCAATTAAAATTAAATATGATTTACAGAGTCAGGCAGTTAATTTTCTGGACACAACAGTGTACAAAGGCCCAAATTTTGCACAGACACAACAGTTAGGAATTAAGGTTTTCTTTAAAGAAACGGACACTCATGCTCTGCTTTACAAAACAAGTTTTCACCCTAAACATACATATAAAGGTGTAGTTAAATCCCAATTGTTGAGATTCCACAGGATCTGTACCAGAGCTGAGGATTTTTGGAGTTCTGTTCAAATTTTGTTCAAAGCTTTACGCAAGAGGGGTTACTCCAGAACATTTTTGAGAAAATGCCTCAAAACATTTCAACAGAGAAAACAGGAGGACAATAAGAAAATCATTCCCTTTATTACAACATTTTCATCACCTAGTACAATAATTCAGAGAACCTTTAAGAACAATTTTCAGGATATTTTACAAAATAATGGCTTACTGGAGGATCATAAACTAATTGCAGCATTCAGGAGGAATAAAAACCTAAAAGATCTTCTTGTTAGAGCAAAATTAAAACCTTTGCAATCTAAAATTCAAAGATCACCTACATTTTTCTGGAGACCCAAGATGATTAGAAATAAGTCAAATCACACGCTATTTGAAATTGAACAGAACTTCACACACAAAACAAAAAACTGCATTTACCTTATTTCCTGTTCTTTGTGTAATAAACAATATGTGGGACAAACCAAAAACTCCATTAGCACAAGAATGTGGCAACATAAATATAATATTGTTCACAAGAGAGAGGTGCATACCCCATTGGTCAAACATTTTCTGGCACATGGTTTAAGATCATTAAAAATATGTGGTATTCAGAGCAACTCTGTATGGACAGATGATGAAAGGAGAAAAATGGAAAGAAGATGGATATATCTGCTCGGAACCAGAGTGCCAACAGGCTTAAATGTTGTATGACTCAGGGTTGTTGTGAACGGTGTGAGAGACATTATTATTATTTTTACTCTTGTTATGGTTTTGGTTGTTGTTGTTATTGTTATTATTCTAATCTTAACCCTACCCCTAATTCTGTTTCTAACCCTAACCGTTACCCTAATTTGAATCCTAACCCTAACCCTTAGTTAATGTTTATAAGTTCATTTAACCCTAAATATAAATAAAATAACTAATTTATAAGGAGAAGGTTGGATTCACGAGGTTGTTTCTACTCAATACAGCAGCATGCATGCAGGGGAGGGGCTTAGAGCACGCAGGGCCCATGGCTTATTACGCGCAGGGCCCATGGTTTAGGACACGCGGGGCCCATGAGGCCGACGCGTGTAAGACAGTGAATAAAGCAACCACCTTTGTCTCTCTTTTCACTTTTGCGCCTTTTCAGCCAAGTGGTAGCTACGTTTTTGTGTGCATAGAGCCTGATGAAGGCAGAATTTTGCCGAAACGCGTAGCGAGCACACTTTATTCTAATTTTGTATTGTTTATTTTTTGATTTTTTGTGAATAAAAAACACTCTTTTAAGTGGTTGTCCCGCATTTTTCTTCTTTTTCAAATTTTTCAATTTTTCCTTTTTACGAAAAATTTCCTTGGTGGAAAAACTTACACCTACCATGTACTTCCACGACGGAGAAGAAGATGGAGGTGCTTGGACCACAGTGCGCTACGGTAGGAGACGTTACAACAATCCCCGTGCGCTCAACCTTAATTACCGGGGCCAACCGGACCAGAGGATGGACCGTGCCTTTCCCGTCTCCGGCTGGAAGAGGGCGCCAAGGTTCCCGAATTTTGGCTGGAGTAGGGCTTCACCTCCTAATCCTAACTGGCGAGCGCCTCCTCGTTTCGGAGGGTCCCGACCTTATTTTCAACAGCCCCGCTCGTATGCAGCAGCGGTCCGGGGCTCACCGACCAGACGAGCGACAAGATTTGGACCTCCGGCAGATTTCAGGCAGGACCTTCAGCGACCGGCGGATGAAAGACTTGGACAGCTTATCCGCAAATTACATGCTGTAATTAAGATGGTGCATCATCTACAAAATGTAACCATCACGCCGAATAAGCCTGAGCCTCTGATGATCACTCGTACGGTGGACTCATTAGCCTCGCTCATTAAACCCGCCGATCCTACGGATGAGGTTTTGGACCTCATTGAAGGCAACGCCAAAAACTGGGGACATACAACACTGCAGATCCTTCAGGATCACTACCAGAAAAGGCTGGACAGACTGTTGCAGGATCTCCCCGGTGATTTAACCAGAGACTGGAGGGAAGCCTTCACCGTGGCGACACGATGGGCTTACAGAAATCTGCCTCGTATTACGCAGGATGTCCTCGACCAGGCAGAGGCCCTGATCATCGCCTGCAGATCAGACTCGGAGCGGCGGAGTCCAGCGGCACCGGCTCCTCCACCGGTCAGGTCTGACCACCGCCGAGAGCCGCGCACATCGGCAGAGAGAAAAAAGAAGACCCGTCAACCGGAGCGGGTCTCCATAAGCATTCAGGCTGAATGTCACGAGGCCACAAACCGTTCAGTGGGGACAATGACGGACATGAGACCGGACGGGTCTCCAAATTCAGTTCCTGCAGCCGCTCCTAAGGAACAGCGTGTACCGCGAGCTGCAGCCCGCCGCAACCCCTGTGTGGTGCAGGAGGACCTTCTCCCGCAGATCGTGGAGATGGCTTCACCCTCTGCTCCCAGACCGGCGGCACAGGGGCCGCCTTTCCGATCTTCAGCACCGGACAGCTCCCAGGAGGAGGAGAGTTCCGACGGAGAGGATCGCGACGTCGGAGATGAGGAGGAGGAGGAGTACGATGATGAGGGCGACAGCGACGACGATGAGGACGGAGTGGATACGGATTACGAGCCCCCAGTTTCCGGTTCGGGGCAGGATTATATTTCGGACAGCCCGGGGGAGGCAGAATACGAGGAGGACAGTGCATCTGCCCTGGCTCCAGCTTCAGCGGAGGAGCTTGTGTTAACAGGTCCGCCAGCGACCCGTGCGGATTCACCTGCCCCTATGCAGGAGGTCTTCAAGGTAAAGCGTCACCCTAATACGAACAGAAAACTGATTGACTGGACTCTGGAAGTTGAGAAAAGGTTTCTCATTGTTGGGGACTCGAATTTATCCAGAATTCCAGACCATCTCATTCCAGATCTGCAGATTGACAGTTATCCAGGTGCGAATTTTCGCCATATGCAGGCTTTACTTAAGAAAGCCCACGTTCCAGATGATTTGGTGGTTCAAAATGTGGTAATTTCAGCCGGTATTAACGCCAAGGAACAGAACATTAAAGAAACGGCTGTTAAACAGCTCCAGGGGGCTCTGAGGGGAGCTAAAAGCAGATTTCCATCTGCTGTGATTTGGGTCCCATTAGTTAATTTTTCCAGTGACCTATCTGTAATGGAGCAGAATAACATTAAACTGCTAAATCAGTATATTGAAAAAAATGTGTCACACATCCCCCTACTGGAGGACTCTCACTTTGCAACAGAGGACGATTCTATTCACTGGACCGAAGATACGGCCAGAGCAATGTTAGAACATTGGAGGTCCTTTTTAAACTTGAATGCCCCCTAAGTCCATTCAGGGTGGGGAATGTAAGGGGACAGCCCCTTATGTCCCAAAATATTATGGTTTTAACTAAAAATTTCACTCTGACAGAACAACAAAGTAATCTCCTCAATAAGGGTTTAACTTTTATTCCCACAATTAACACTCAAAAAAATCAAAAGACACAATTAGAATTGGATATTCAAAATTATCACAGAAAATTGAAATTAGCCTTATATTTTGAGAGTTCAAATAAAGAAGAACCCCCTCCATTTTTGCCGGCATCAAGGTGGACGCCTCCTGCTGGCAAACTGCCACCTGAAATCAATAGTTTGATCAAAAGGGATTTGGAGGACTTTACTAAAATATTTAAACCAATCAGAGAAAAACACAATATGTCAACACAAGAAGTACGCGCTTTGAGGTCTTTGATTCACAATAAACATATTGTAATCAAGCCAGCAGATAAGGGCAGCGCAGTGGTGATTTTGGGAAGGGATCAATACATTTTGGAAGTACAAAGACAATTAAATGACCCAGTGTATTATAAAAAATTAGATAAGCCTATTTATCTTGAAACTATTCCTTTGGTGAACCAAATTTTAGATGATTTACATAAACAAAACTTTATTACAACAAAACAAAAATCCTACTTGAGGGGAGACAGAGAACCCAGGCCCAGGAGATTCTATATTCTCCCAAAAATCCACAAAGATCCGGAAAAATGGACAATTCCTTTCCAGCTCCCATCCGGGAGACCTATTGTTTCTGATTGTGGTAGCGAGACTTACCACACGGCAGAGTTTATCGATTTTTATTTAAATCCCCTGTCTGTTAAACATCCAGCTTACATAAAGGACACATATCACTTTATAGAGATAGTTAAAGGTATTAAAATCCCAGCAGATGCTTTGCTTTTCACGATGGACATTGACAGCTTATACACTAACATAGATATCAAAGCAGGTCTACAAACAGTTAAAAATGCATTACAAAAATACCCAGACTCTAAAAGACCGGATCAGGCCATTCTACAACTATTGGAAATAAATTTAACTAGAAATGACTTTGAATTTAATGGGGAATTCTATCTTCAAATCAAAGGAACAGCAATGGGAAAGAGGTTTGCACCTGCATATGCAAACATATTCATGGCAGATTGGGAAGAAAAATCACTAAATAAATGCTCACAGAAACCATTATATTATTATCGTTATTTGGATGATATCTGGGGAATTTGGTCTTACTCAGAGACAGATTTTCAAAAATTTGTGGATGTTTTAAATAATCATGACCCTTCAATTAAAATTAAATATGATTTACAGAGTCAGGCAGTTAATTTTCTGGACACAACAGTGTACAAAGGCCCAAATTTTGCACAGACACAACAGTTAGGAATTAAGGTTTTCTTTAAAGAAACGGACACTCATGCTCTGCTTTACAAAACAAGTTTTCACCCTAAACATACATATAAAGGTGTAGTTAAATCCCAATTGTTGAGATTCCACAGGATCTGTACCAGAGCTGAGGATTTTTGGAGTTCTGTTCAAATTTTGTTCAAAGCTTTACGCAAGAGGGGTTACTCCAGAACATTTTTGAGAAAATGCCTCAAAACATTTCAACAGAGAAAACAGGAGGACAATAAGAAAATCATTCCCTTTATTACAACATTTTCATCACCTAGTACAATAATTCAGAGAACCTTTAAGAACAATTTTCAGGATATTTTACAAAATAATGGCTTACTGGAGGATCATAAACTAATTGCAGCATTCAGGAGGAATAAAAACCTAAAAGATCTTCTTGTTAGAGCAAAATTAAAACCTTTGCAATCTAAAATTCAAAGATCACCTACATTTTTCTGGAGACCCAAGATGATTAGAAATAAGTCAAATCACACGCTATTTGAAATTGAACAGAACTTCACACACAAAACAAAAAACTGCATTTACCTTATTTCCTGTTCTTTGTGTAATAAACAATATGTGGGACAAACCAAAAACTCCATTAGCACAAGAATGTGGCAACATAAATATAATATTGTTCACAAGAGAGAGGTGCATACCCCATTGGTCAAACATTTTCTGGCACATGGTTTAAGATCATTAAAAATATGTGGTATTCAGAGCAACTCTGTATGGACAGATGATGAAAGGAGAAAAATGGAAAGAAGATGGATATATCTGCTCGGAACCAGAGTGCCAACAGGCTTAAATGTTGTATGACTCAGGGTTGTTGTGAACGGTGTGAGAGACATTATTATTATTTTTACTCTTGTTATGGTTTTGGTTGTTGTTGTTATTGTTATTATTCTAATCTTAACCCTACCCCTAATTCTGTTTCTAACCCTAACCGTTACCCTAATTTGAATCCTAACCCTAACCCTTAGTTAATGTTTATAAGTTCATTTAACCCTAAATATAAATAAAATAACTAATTTATAAGGAGAAGGTTGGATTCACGAGGTTGTTTCTACTCAATACAGCAGCATGCATGCAGGGGAGGGGCTTAGAGCACGCAGGGCCCATGGCTTATTACGCGCAGGGCCCATGGTTTAGGACACGCGGGGCCCATGAGGCCGACGCGTGTAAGACAGTGAATAAAGCAACCACCTTTGTCTCTCTTTTCACTTTTGCGCCTTTTCAGCCAAGTGGTAGCTACGTTTTTGTGTGCATAGAGCCTGATGAAGGCAGAATTTTGCCGAAACGCGTAGCGAGCACACTTTATTCTAATTTTGTATTGTTTATTTTTTGATTTTTTGTGAATAAAAAACACTCTTTTAAGTGGTTGTCCCGCATTTTTCTTCTTTTTCAAATTTTTCAATTTTTCCTTTTTACGAAAAATTTCCTTGGTGGAAAAACTTACACCTACCATGTACTTCCACGACGGAGAAGAAGATGGAGGTGCTTGGACCACAGTGCGCTACGGTAGGAGACGTTACAACAATCCCCGTGCGCTCAACCTTAATTACCGGGGCCAACCGGACCAGAGGATGGACCGTGCCTTTCCCGTCTCCGGCTGGAAGAGGGCGCCAAGGTTCCCGAATTTTGGCTGGAGTAGGGCTTCACCTCCTAATCCTAACTGGCGAGCGCCTCCTCGTTTCGGAGGGTCCCGACCTTATTTTCAACAGCCCCGCTCGTATGCAGCAGCGGTCCGGGGCTCACCGACCAGACGAGCGACAAGATTTGGACCTCCGGCAGATTTCAGGCAGGACCTTCAGCGACCGGCGGATGAAAGACTTGGACAGCTTATCCGCAAATTACATGCTGTAATTAAGATGGTGCATCATCTACAAAATGTAACCATCACGCCGAATAAGCCTGAGCCTCTGATGATCACTCGTACGGTGGACTCATTAGCCTCGCTCATTAAACCCGCCGATCCTACGGATGAGGTTTTGGACCTCATTGAAGGCAACGCCAAAAACTGGGGACATACAACACTGCAGATCCTTCAGGATCACTACCAGAAAAGGCTGGACAGACTGTTGCAGGATCTCCCCGGTGATTTAACCAGAGACTGGAGGGAAGCCTTCACCGTGGCGACACGATGGGCTTACAGAAATCTGCCTCGTATTACGCAGGATGTCCTCGACCAGGCAGAGGCCCTGATCATCGCCTGCAGATCAGACTCGGAGCGGCGGAGTCCAGCGGCACCGGCTCCTCCACCGGTCAGGTCTGACCACCGCCGAGAGCCGCGCACATCGGCAGAGAGAAAAAAGAAGACCCGTCAACCGGAGCGGGTCTCCATAAGCATTCAGGCTGAATGTCACGAGGCCACAAACCGTTCAGTGGGGACAATGACGGACATGAGACCGGACGGGTCTCCAAATTCAGTTCCTGCAGCCGCTCCTAAGGAACAGCGTGTACCGCGAGCTGCAGCCCGCCGCAACCCCTGTGTGGTGCAGGAGGACCTTCTCCCGCAGATCGTGGAGATGGCTTCACCCTCTGCTCCCAGACCGGCGGCACAGGGGCCGCCTTTCCGATCTTCAGCACCGGACAGCTCCCAGGAGGAGGAGAGTTCCGACGGAGAGGATCGCGACGTCGGAGATGAGGAGGAGGAGGAGTACGATGATGAGGGCGACAGCGACGACGATGAGGACGGAGTGGATACGGATTACGAGCCCCCAGTTTCCGGTTCGGGGCAGGATTATATTTCGGACAGCCCGGGGGAGGCAGAATACGAGGAGGACAGTGCATCTGCCCTGGCTCCAGCTTCAGCGGAGGAGCTTGTGTTAACAGGTCCGCCAGCGACCCGTGCGGATTCACCTGCCCCTATGCAGGAGGTCTTCAAGGTAAAGCGTCACCCTAATACGAACAGAAAACTGATTGACTGGACTCTGGAAGTTGAGAAAAGGTTTCTCATTGTTGGGGACTCGAATTTATCCAGAATTCCAGACCATCTCATTCCAGATCTGCAGATTGACAGTTATCCAGGTGCGAATTTTCGCCATATGCAGGCTTTACTTAAGAAAGCCCACGTTCCAGATGATTTGGTGGTTCAAAATGTGGTAATTTCAGCCGGTATTAACGCCAAGGAACAGAACATTAAAGAAACGGCTGTTAAACAGCTCCAGGGGGCTCTGAGGGGAGCTAAAAGCAGATTTCCATCTGCTGTGATTTGGGTCCCATTAGTTAATTTTTCCAGTGACCTATCTGTAATGGAGCAGAATAACATTAAACTGCTAAATCAGTATATTGAAAAAAATGTGTCACACATCCCCCTACTGGAGGACTCTCACTTTGCAACAGAGGACGATTCTATTCACTGGACCGAAGATACGGCCAGAGCAATGTTAGAACATTGGAGGTCCTTTTTAAACTTGAATGCCCCCTAAGTCCATTCAGGGTGGGGAATGTAAGGGGACAGCCCCTTATGTCCCAAAATATTATGGTTTTAACTAAAAATTTCACTCTGACAGAACAACAAAGTAATCTCCTCAATAAGGGTTTAACTTTTATTCCCACAATTAACACTCAAAAAAATCAAAAGACACAATTAGAATTGGATATTCAAAATTATCACAGAAAATTGAAATTAGCCTTATATTTTGAGAGTTCAAATAAAGAAGAACCCCCTCCATTTTTGCCGGCATCAAGGTGGACGCCTCCTGCTGGCAAACTGCCACCTGAAATCAATAGTTTGATCAAAAGGGATTTGGAGGACTTTACTAAAATATTTAAACCAATCAGAGAAAAACACAATATGTCAACACAAGAAGTACGCGCTTTGAGGTCTTTGATTCACAATAAACATATTGTAATCAAGCCAGCAGATAAGGGCAGCGCAGTGGTGATTTTGGGAAGGGATCAATACATTTTGGAAGTACAAAGACAATTAAATGACCCAGTGTATTATAAAAAATTAGATAAGCCTATTTATCTTGAAACTATTCCTTTGGTGAACCAAATTTTAGATGATTTACATAAACAAAACTTTATTACAACAAAACAAAAATCCTACTTGAGGGGAGACAGAGAACCCAGGCCCAGGAGATTCTATATTCTCCCAAAAATCCACAAAGATCCGGAAAAATGGACAATTCCTTTCCAGCTCCCATCCGGGAGACCTATTGTTTCTGATTGTGGTAGCGAGACTTACCACACGGCAGAGTTTATCGATTTTTATTTAAATCCCCTGTCTGTTAAACATCCAGCTTACATAAAGGACACATATCACTTTATAGAGATAGTTAAAGGTATTAAAATCCCAGCAGATGCTTTGCTTTTCACGATGGACATTGACAGCTTATACACTAACATAGATATCAAAGCAGGTCTACAAACAGTTAAAAATGCATTACAAAAATACCCAGACTCTAAAAGACCGGATCAGGCCATTCTACAACTATTGGAAATAAATTTAACTAGAAATGACTTTGAATTTAATGGGGAATTCTATCTTCAAATCAAAGGAACAGCAATGGGAAAGAGGTTTGCACCTGCATATGCAAACATATTCATGGCAGATTGGGAAGAAAAATCACTAAATAAATGCTCACAGAAACCATTATATTATTATCGTTATTTGGATGATATCTGGGGAATTTGGTCTTACTCAGAGACAGATTTTCAAAAATTTGTGGATGTTTTAAATAATCATGACCCTTCAATTAAAATTAAATATGATTTACAGAGTCAGGCAGTTAATTTTCTGGACACAACAGTGTACAAAGGCCCAAATTTTGCACAGACACAACAGTTAGGAATTAAGGTTTTCTTTAAAGAAACGGACACTCATGCTCTGCTTTACAAAACAAGTTTTCACCCTAAACATACATATAAAGGTGTAGTTAAATCCCAATTGTTGAGATTCCACAGGATCTGTACCAGAGCTGAGGATTTTTGGAGTTCTGTTCAAATTTTGTTCAAAGCTTTACGCAAGAGGGGTTACTCCAGAACATTTTTGAGAAAATGCCTCAAAACATTTCAACAGAGAAAACAGGAGGACAATAAGAAAATCATTCCCTTTATTACAACATTTTCATCACCTAGTACAATAATTCAGAGAACCTTTAAGAACAATTTTCAGGATATTTTACAAAATAATGGCTTACTGGAGGATCATAAACTAATTGCAGCATTCAGGAGGAATAAAAACCTAAAAGATCTTCTTGTTAGAGCAAAATTAAAACCTTTGCAATCTAAAATTCAAAGATCACCTACATTTTTCTGGAGACCCAAGATGATTAGAAATAAGTCAAATCACACGCTATTTGAAATTGAACAGAACTTCACACACAAAACAAAAAACTGCATTTACCTTATTTCCTGTTCTTTGTGTAATAAACAATATGTGGGACAAACCAAAAACTCCATTAGCACAAGAATGTGGCAACATAAATATAATATTGTTCACAAGAGAGAGGTGCATACCCCATTGGTCAAACATTTTCTGGCACATGGTTTAAGATCATTAAAAATATGTGGTATTCAGAGCAACTCTGTATGGACAGATGATGAAAGGAGAAAAATGGAAAGAAGATGGATATATCTGCTCGGAACCAGAGTGCCAACAGGCTTAAATGTTGTATGACTCAGGGTTGTTGTGAACGGTGTGAGAGACATTATTATTATTTTTACTCTTGTTATGGTTTTGGTTGTTGTTGTTATTGTTATTATTCTAATCTTAACCCTACCCCTAATTCTGTTTCTAACCCTAACCGTTACCCTAATTTGAATCCTAACCCTAACCCTTAGTTAATGTTTATAAGTTCATTTAACCCTAAATATAAATAAAATAACTAATTTATAAGGAGAAGGTTGGATTCACGAGGTTGTTTCTACTCAATACAGCAGCATGCATGCAGGGGAGGGGCTTAGAGCACGCAGGGCCCATGGCTTATTACGCGCAGGGCCCATGGTTTAGGACACGCGGGGCCCATGAGGCCGACGCGTGTAAGACAGTGAATAAAGCAACCACCTTTGTCTCTCTTTTCACTTTTGCGCCTTTTCAGCCAAGTGGTAGCTACGTTTTTGTGTGCATAGAGCCTGATGAAGGCAGAATTTTGCCGAAACGCGTAGCGAGCACACTTTATTCTAATTTTGTATTGTTTATTTTTTGATTTTTTGTGAATAAAAAACACTCTTTTAAGTGGTTGTCCCGCATTTTTCTTCTTTTTCAAATTTTTCAATTTTTCCTTTTTACGAAAAATTTCCTTGGTGGAAAAACTTACACCTACCATGTACTTCCACGACGGAGAAGAAGATGGAGGTGCTTGGACCACAGTGCGCTACGGTAGGAGACGTTACAACAATCCCCGTGCGCTCAACCTTAATTACCGGGGCCAACCGGACCAGAGGATGGACCGTGCCTTTCCCGTCTCCGGCTGGAAGAGGGCGCCAAGGTTCCCGAATTTTGGCTGGAGTAGGGCTTCACCTCCTAATCCTAACTGGCGAGCGCCTCCTCGTTTCGGAGGGTCCCGACCTTATTTTCAACAGCCCCGCTCGTATGCAGCAGCGGTCCGGGGCTCACCGACCAGACGAGCGACAAGATTTGGACCTCCGGCAGATTTCAGGCAGGACCTTCAGCGACCGGCGGATGAAAGACTTGGACAGCTTATCCGCAAATTACATGCTGTAATTAAGATGGTGCATCATCTACAAAATGTAACCATCACGCCGAATAAGCCTGAGCCTCTGATGATCACTCGTACGGTGGACTCATTAGCCTCGCTCATTAAACCCGCCGATCCTACGGATGAGGTTTTGGACCTCATTGAAGGCAACGCCAAAAACTGGGGACATACAACACTGCAGATCCTTCAGGATCACTACCAGAAAAGGCTGGACAGACTGTTGCAGGATCTCCCCGGTGATTTAACCAGAGACTGGAGGGAAGCCTTCACCGTGGCGACACGATGGGCTTACAGAAATCTGCCTCGTATTACGCAGGATGTCCTCGACCAGGCAGAGGCCCTGATCATCGCCTGCAGATCAGACTCGGAGCGGCGGAGTCCAGCGGCACCGGCTCCTCCACCGGTCAGGTCTGACCACCGCCGAGAGCCGCGCACATCGGCAGAGAGAAAAAAGAAGACCCGTCAACCGGAGCGGGTCTCCATAAGCATTCAGGCTGAATGTCACGAGGCCACAAACCGTTCAGTGGGGACAATGACGGACATGAGACCGGACGGGTCTCCAAATTCAGTTCCTGCAGCCGCTCCTAAGGAACAGCGTGTACCGCGAGCTGCAGCCCGCCGCAACCCCTGTGTGGTGCAGGAGGACCTTCTCCCGCAGATCGTGGAGATGGCTTCACCCTCTGCTCCCAGACCGGCGGCACAGGGGCCGCCTTTCCGATCTTCAGCACCGGACAGCTCCCAGGAGGAGGAGAGTTCCGACGGAGAGGATCGCGACGTCGGAGATGAGGAGGAGGAGGAGTACGATGATGAGGGCGACAGCGACGACGATGAGGACGGAGTGGATACGGATTACGAGCCCCCAGTTTCCGGTTCGGGGCAGGATTATATTTCGGACAGCCCGGGGGAGGCAGAATACGAGGAGGACAGTGCATCTGCCCTGGCTCCAGCTTCAGCGGAGGAGCTTGTGTTAACAGGTCCGCCAGCGACCCGTGCGGATTCACCTGCCCCTATGCAGGAGGTCTTCAAGGTAAAGCGTCACCCTAATACGAACAGAAAACTGATTGACTGGACTCTGGAAGTTGAGAAAAGGTTTCTCATTGTTGGGGACTCGAATTTATCCAGAATTCCAGACCATCTCATTCCAGATCTGCAGATTGACAGTTATCCAGGTGCGAATTTTCGCCATATGCAGGCTTTACTTAAGAAAGCCCACGTTCCAGATGATTTGGTGGTTCAAAATGTGGTAATTTCAGCCGGTATTAACGCCAAGGAACAGAACATTAAAGAAACGGCTGTTAAACAGCTCCAGGGGGCTCTGAGGGGAGCTAAAAGCAGATTTCCATCTGCTGTGATTTGGGTCCCATTAGTTAATTTTTCCAGTGACCTATCTGTAATGGAGCAGAATAACATTAAACTGCTAAATCAGTATATTGAAAAAAATGTGTCACACATCCCCCTACTGGAGGACTCTCACTTTGCAACAGAGGACGATTCTATTCACTGGACCGAAGATACGGCCAGAGCAATGTTAGAACATTGGAGGTCCTTTTTAAACTTGAATGCCCCCTAAGTCCATTCAGGGTGGGGAATGTAAGGGGACAGCCCCTTATGTCCCAAAATATTATGGTTTTAACTAAAAATTTCACTCTGACAGAACAACAAAGTAATCTCCTCAATAAGGGTTTAACTTTTATTCCCACAATTAACACAAAAAAATCAAAAGACACAATTAGAATTGGATATTCAAAATTATCACAGAAAATTGAAATTAGCCTTATATTTTGAGAGTTCAAATAAAGAAGAACCCCCTCCATTTTTGCCGGCATCAAGGTGGACGCCTCCTGCTGGCAAACTGCCACCTGAAATCAATAGTTTGATCAAAAGGGATTTGGAGGACTTTACTAAAATATTTAAACCAATCAGAGAAAAACACAATATGTCAACACAAGAAGTACGCGCTTTGAGGTCTTTGATTCACAATAAACATATTGTAATCAAGCCAGCAGATAAGGGCAGCGCAGTGGTGATTTTGGGAAGGGATCAATACATTTTGGAAGTACAAAGACAATTAAATGACCCAGTGTATTATAAAAAATTAGATAAGCCTATTTATCTTGAAACTATTCCTTTGGTGAACCAAATTTTAGATGATTTACATAAACAAAACTTTATTACAACAAAACAAAAATCCTACTTGAGGGGAGACAGAGAACCCAGGCCCAGGAGATTCTATATTCTCCCAAAAATCCACAAAGATCCGGAAAAAGGGACAATTCCTTTCCAGCTCCCATCCGGGAGACCTATTGTTTCTGATTGTGGTAGCGAGACTTACCACACGGCAGAGTTTATCGATTTTTATTTAAATCCCCTGTCTGTTAAACATCCAGCTTACATAAAGGACACATATCACTTTATAGAGATAGTTAAAGGTATTAAAATCCCAGCAGATGCTTTGCTTTTCACGATGGACATTGACAGCTTATACACTAACATAGATATCAAAGCAGGTCTACAAACAGTTAAAAATGCATTACAAAAATACCCAGACTCTAAAAGACCGGATCAGGCCATTCTACAACTATTGGAAATAAATTTAACTAGAAATGACTTTGAATTTAATGGGGAATTCTATCTTCAAATCAAAGGAACAGCAATGGGAAAGAGGTTTGCACCTGCATATGCAAACATATTCATGGCAGATTGGGAAGAAAAATCACTAAATAAATGCTCACAGAAACCATTATATTATTATCGTTATTTGGATGATATCTGGGGAATTTGGTCTTACTCAGAGACAGATTTTCAAAAATTTGTGGATGTTTTAAATAATCATGACCCTTCAATTAAAATTAAATATGATTTACAGAGTCAGGCAGTTAATTTTCTGGACACAACAGTGTACAAAGGCCCAAATTTTGCACAGACACAACAGTTAGGAATTAAGGTTTTCTTTAAAGAAACGGACACTCATGCTCTGCTTTACAAAACAAGTTTTCACCCTAAACATACATATAAAGGTGTAGTTAAATCCCAATTGTTGAGATTCCACAGGATCTGTACCAGAGCTGAGGATTTTTGGAGTTCTGTTCAAATTTTGTTCAAAGCTTTACGCAAGAGGGGTTACTCCAGAACATTTTTGAGAAAATGCCTCAAAACATTTCAACAGAGAAAACAGGAGGACAATAAGAAAATCATTCCCTTTATTACAACATTTTCATCACCTAGTACAATAATTCAGAGAACCTTTAAGAACAATTTTCAGGATATTTTACAAAATAATGGCTTACTGGAGGATCATAAACTAATTGCAGCATTCAGGAGGAATAAAAACCTAAAAGATCTTCTTGTTAGAGCAAAATTAAAACCTTTGCAATCTAAAATTCAAAGATCACCTACATTTTTCTGGAGACCCAAGATGATTAGAAATAAGTCAAATCACACGCTATTTGAAATTGAACAGAACTTCACACACAAAACAAAAAACTGCATTTACCTTATTTCCTGTTCTTTGTGTAATAAACAATATGTGGGACAAACCAAAAACTCCATTAGCACAAGAATGTGGCAACATAAATATAATATTGTTCACAAGAGAGAGGTGCATACCCCATTGGTCAAACATTTTCTGGCACATGGTTTAAGATCATTAAAAATATGTGGTATTCAGAGCAACTCTGTATGGACAGATGATGAAAGGAGAAAAATGGAAAGAAGATGGATATATCTGCTCGGAACCAGAGTGCCAACAGGCTTAAATGTTGTATGACTCAGGGTTGTTGTGAACGGTGTGAGAGACATTATTATTATTTTTACTCTTGTTATGGTTTTGGTTGTTGTTGTTATTGTTATTATTCTAATCTTAACCCTACCCCTAATTCTGTTTCTAACCCTAACCGTTACCCTAATTTGAATCCTAACCCTAACCCTTAGTTAATGTTTATAAGTTCATTTAACCCTAAATATAAATAAAATAACTAATTTATAAGGAGAAGGTTGGATTCACGAGGTTGTTTCTACTCAATACAGCAGCATGCATGCAGGGGAGGGGCTTAGAGCACGCAGGGCCCATGGCTTATTACGCGCAGGGCCCATGGTTTAGGACACGCGGGGCCCATGAGGCCGACGCGTGTAAGACAGTGAATAAAGCAACCACCTTTGTCTCTCTTTTCACTTTTGCGCCTTTTCAGCCAAGTGGTAGCTACGTTTTTGTGTGCATAGAGCCTGATGAAGGCAGAATTTTGCCGAAACGCGTAGCGAGCACACTTTATTCTAATTTTGTATTGTTTATTTTTTGATTTTTTGTGAATAAAAAACACTCTTTTAAGTGGTTGTCCCGCATTTTTCTTCTTTTTCAAATTTTTCAATTTTTCCTTTTTACGAAAAATTTCCTTGGTGGAAAAACTTACACCTACCATGTACTTCCACGACGGAGAAGAAGATGGAGGTGCTTGGACCACAGTGCGCTACGGTAGGAGACGTTACAACAATCCCCGTGCGCTCAACCTTAATTACCGGGGCCAACCGGACCAGAGGATGGACCGTGCCTTTCCCGTCTCCGGCTGGAAGAGGGCGCCAAGGTTCCCGAATTTTGGCTGGAGTAGGGCTTCACCTCCTAATCCTAACTGGCGAGCGCCTCCTCGTTTCGGAGGGTCCCGACCTTATTTTCAACAGCCCCGCTCGTATGCAGCAGCGGTCCGGGGCTCACCGACCAGACGAGCGACAAGATTTGGACCTCCGGCAGATTTCAGGCAGGACCTTCAGCGACCGGCGGATGAAAGACTTGGACAGCTTATCCGCAAATTACATGCTGTAATTAAGATGGTGCATCATCTACAAAATGTAACCATCACGCCGAATAAGCCTGAGCCTCTGATGATCACTCGTACGGTGGACTCATTAGCCTCGCTCATTAAACCCGCCGATCCTACGGATGAGGTTTTGGACCTCATTGAAGGCAACGCCAAAAACTGGGGACATACAACACTGCAGATCCTTCAGGATCACTACCAGAAAAGGCTGGACAGACTGTTGCAGGATCTCCCCGGTGATTTAACCAGAGACTGGAGGGAAGCCTTCACCGTGGCGACACGATGGGCTTACAGAAATCTGCCTCGTATTACGCAGGATGTCCTCGACCAGGCAGAGGCCCTGATCATCGCCTGCAGATCAGACTCGGAGCGGCGGAGTCCAGCGGCACCGGCTCCTCCACCGGTCAGGTCTGACCACCGCCGAGAGCCGCGCACATCGGCAGAGAGAAAAAAGAAGACCCGTCAACCGGAGCGGGTCTCCATAAGCATTCAGGCTGAATGTCACGAGGCCACAAACCGTTCAGTGGGGACAATGACGGACATGAGACCGGACGGGTCTCCAAATTCAGTTCCTGCAGCCGCTCCTAAGGAACAGCGTGTACCGCGAGCTGCAGCCCGCCGCAACCCCTGTGTGGTGCAGGAGGACCTTCTCCCGCAGATCGTGGAGATGGCTTCACCCTCTGCTCCCAGACCGGCGGCACAGGGGCCGCCTTTCCGATCTTCAGCACCGGACAGCTCCCAGGAGGAGGAGAGTTCCGACGGAGAGGATCGCGACGTCGGAGATGAGGAGGAGGAGGAGTACGATGATGAGGGCGACAGCGACGACGATGAGGACGGAGTGGATACGGATTACGAGCCCCCAGTTTCCGGTTCGGGGCAGGATTATATTTCGGACAGCCCGGGGGAGGCAGAATACGAGGAGGACAGTGCATCTGCCCTGGCTCCAGCTTCAGCGGAGGAGCTTGTGTTAACAGGTCCGCCAGCGACCCGTGCGGATTCACCTGCCCCTATGCAGGAGGTCTTCAAGGTAAAGCGTCACCCTAATACGAACAGAAAACTGATTGACTGGACTCTGGAAGTTGAGAAAAGGTTTCTCATTGTTGGGGACTCGAATTTATCCAGAATTCCAGACCATCTCATTCCAGATCTGCAGATTGACAGTTATCCAGGTGCGAATTTTCGCCATATGCAGGCTTTACTTAAGAAAGCCCACGTTCCAGATGATTTGGTGGTTCAAAATGTGGTAATTTCAGCCGGTATTAACGCCAAGGAACAGAACATTAAAGAAACGGCTGTTAAACAGCTCCAGGGGGCTCTGAGGGGAGCTAAAAGCAGATTTCCATCTGCTGTGATTTGGGTCCCATTAGTTAATTTTTCCAGTGACCTATCTGTAATGGAGCAGAATAACATTAAACTGCTAAATCAGTATATTGAAAAAAATGTGTCACACATCCCCCTACTGGAGGACTCTCACTTTGCAACAGAGGACGATTCTATTCACTGGACCGAAGATACGGCCAGAGCAATGTTAGAACATTGGAGGTCCTTTTTAAACTTGAATGCCCCCTAAGTCCATTCAGGGTGGGGAATGTAAGGGGACAGCCCCTTATGTCCCAAAATATTATGGTTTTAACTAAAAATTTCACTCTGACAGAACAACAAAGTAATCTCCTCAATAAGGGTTTAACTTTTATTCCCACAATTAACACTCAAAAAAATCAAAAGACACAATTAGAATTGGATATTCAAAATTATCACAGAAAATTGAAATTAGCCTTATATTTTGAGAGTTCAAATAAAGAAGAACCCCCTCCATTTTTGCCGGCATCAAGGTGGACGCCTCCTGCTGGCAAACTGCCACCTGAAATCAATAGTTTGATCAAAAGGGATTTGGAGGACTTTACTAAAATATTTAAACCAATCAGAGAAAAACACAATATGTCAACACAAGAAGTACGCGCTTTGAGGTCTTTGATTCACAATAAACATATTGTAATCAAGCCAGCAGATAAGGGCAGCGCAGTGGTGATTTTGGGAAGGGATCAATACATTTTGGAAGTACAAAGACAATTAAATGACCCAGTGTATTATAAAAAATTAGATAAGCCTATTTATCTTGAAACTATTCCTTTGGTGAACCAAATTTTAGATGATTTACATAAACAAAACTTTATTACAACAAAACAAAAATCCTACTTGAGGGGAGACAGAGAACCCAGGCCCAGGAGATTCTATATTCTCCCAAAAATCCACAAAGATCCGGAAAAAGGGACAATTCCTTTCCAGCTCCCATCCGGGAGACCTATTGTTTCTGATTGTGGTAGCGAGACTTACCACACGGCAGAGTTTATCGATTTTTATTTAAATCCCCTGTCTGTTAAACATCCAGCTTACATAAAGGACACATATCACTTTATAGAGATAGTTAAAGGTATTAAAATCCCAGCAGATGCTTTGCTTTTCACGATGGACATTGACAGCTTATACACTAACATAGATATCAAAGCAGGTCTACAAACAGTTAAAAATGCATTACAAAAATACCCAGACTCTAAAAGACCGGATCAGGCCATTCTACAACTATTGGAAATAAATTTAACTAGAAATGACTTTGAATTTAATGGGGAATTCTATCTTCAAATCAAAGGAACAGCAATGGGAAAGAGGTTTGCACCTGCATATGCAAACATATTCATGGCAGATTGGGAAGAAAAATCACTAAATAAATGCTCACAGAAACCATTATATTATTATCGTTATTTGGATGATATCTGGGGAATTTGGTCTTACTCAGAGACAGATTTTCAAAAATTTGTGGATGTTTTAAATAATCATGACCCTTCAATTAAAATTAAATATGATTTACAGAGTCAGGCAGTTAATTTTCTGGACACAACAGTGTACAAAGGCCCAAATTTTGCACAGACACAACAGTTAGGAATTAAGGTTTTCTTTAAAGAAACGGACACTCATGCTCTGCTTTACAAAACAAGTTTTCACCCTAAACATACATATAAAGGTGTAGTTAAATCCCAATTGTTGAGATTCCACAGGATCTGTACCAGAGCTGAGGATTTTTGGAGTTCTGTTCAAATTTTGTTCAAAGCTTTACGCAAGAGGGGTTACTCCAGAACATTTTTGAGAAAATGCCTCAAAACATTTCAACAGAGAAAACAGGAGGACAATAAGAAAATCATTCCCTTTATTACAACATTTTCATCACCTAGTACAATAATTCAGAGAACCTTTAAGAACAATTTTCAGGATATTTTACAAAATAATGGCTTACTGGAGGATCATAAACTAATTGCAGCATTCAGGAGGAATAAAAACCTAAAAGATCTTCTTGTTAGAGCAAAATTAAAACCTTTGCAATCTAAAATTCAAAGATCACCTACATTTTTCTGGAGACCCAAGATGATTAGAAATAAGTCAAATCACACGCTATTTGAAATTGAACAGAACTTCACACACAAAACAAAAAACTGCATTTACCTTATTTCCTGTTCTTTGTGTAATAAACAATATGTGGGACAAACCAAAAACTCCATTAGCACAAGAATGTGGCAACATAAATATAATATTGTTCACAAGAGAGAGGTGCATACCCCATTGGTCAAACATTTTCTGGCACATGGTTTAAGATCATTAAAAATATGTGGTATTCAGAGCAACTCTGTATGGACAGATGATGAAAGGAGAAAAATGGAAAGAAGATGGATATATCTGCTCGGAACCAGAGTGCCAACAGGCTTAAATGTTGTATGACTCAGGGTTGTTGTGAACGGTGTGAGAGACATTATTATTATTTTTACTCTTGTTATGGTTTTGGTTGTTGTTGTTATTGTTATTATTCTAATCTTAACCCTACCCCTAATTCTGTTTCTAACCCTAACCGTTACCCTAATTTGAATCCTAACCCTAACCCTTAGTTAATGTTTATAAGTTCATTTAACCCTAAATATAAATAAAATAACTAATTTATAAGGAGAAGGTTGGATTCACGAGGTTGTTTCTACTCAATACAGCAGCATGCATGCAGGGGAGGGGCTTAGAGCACGCAGGGCCCATGGCTTATTACGCGCAGGGCCCATGGTTTAGGACACGCGGGGCCCATGAGGCCGACGCGTGTAAGACAGTGAATAAAGCAACCACCTTTGTCTCTCTTTTCACTTTTGCGCCTTTTCAGCCAAGTGGTAGCTACGTTTTTGTGTGCATAGAGCCTGATGAAGGCAGAATTTTGCCGAAACGCGTAGCGAGCACACTTTATTCTAATTTTGTATTGTTTATTTTTTGATTTTTTGTGAATAAAAAACACTCTTTTAAGTGGTTGTCCCGCATTTTTCTTCTTTTTCAAATTTTTCAATTTTTCCTTTTTACGAAAAATTTCCTTGGTGGAAAAACTTACACCTACCATGTACTTCCACGACGGAGAAGAAGATGGAGGTGCTTGGACCACAGTGCGCTACGGTAGGAGACGTTACAACAATCCCCGTGCGCTCAACCTTAATTACCGGGGCCAACCGGACCAGAGGATGGACCGTGCCTTTCCCGTCTCCGGCTGGAAGAGGGCGCCAAGGTTCCCGAATTTTGGCTGGAGTAGGGCTTCACCTCCTAATCCTAACTGGCGAGCGCCTCCTCGTTTCGGAGGGTCCCGACCTTATTTTCAACAGCCCCGCTCGTATGCAGCAGCGGTCCGGGGCTCACCGACCAGACGAGCGACAAGATTTGGACCTCCGGCAGATTTCAGGCAGGACCTTCAGCGACCGGCGGATGAAAGACTTGGACAGCTTATCCGCAAATTACATGCTGTAATTAAGATGGTGCATCATCTACAAAATGTAACCATCACGCCGAATAAGCCTGAGCCTCTGATGATCACTCGTACGGTGGACTCATTAGCCTCGCTCATTAAACCCGCCGATCCTACGGATGAGGTTTTGGACCTCATTGAAGGCAACGCCAAAAACTGGGGACATACAACACTGCAGATCCTTCAGGATCACTACCAGAAAAGGCTGGACAGACTGTTGCAGGATCTCCCCGGTGATTTAACCAGAGACTGGAGGGAAGCCTTCACCGTGGCGACACGATGGGCTTACAGAAATCTGCCTCGTATTACGCAGGATGTCCTCGACCAGGCAGAGGCCCTGATCATCGCCTGCAGATCAGACTCGGAGCGGCGGAGTCCAGCGGCACCGGCTCCTCCACCGGTCAGGTCTGACCACCGCCGAGAGCCGCGCACATCGGCAGAGAGAAAAAAGAAGACCCGTCAACCGGAGCGGGTCTCCATAAGCATTCAGGCTGAATGTCACGAGGCCACAAACCGTTCAGTGGGGACAATGACGGACATGAGACCGGACGGGTCTCCAAATTCAGTTCCTGCAGCCGCTCCTAAGGAACAGCGTGTACCGCGAGCTGCAGCCCGCCGCAACCCCTGTGTGGTGCAGGAGGACCTTCTCCCGCAGATCGTGGAGATGGCTTCACCCTCTGCTCCCAGACCGGCGGCACAGGGGCCGCCTTTCCGATCTTCAGCACCGGACAGCTCCCAGGAGGAGGAGAGTTCCGACGGAGAGGATCGCGACGTCGGAGATGAGGAGGAGGAGGAGTACGATGATGAGGGCGACAGCGACGACGATGAGGACGGAGTGGATACGGATTACGAGCCCCCAGTTTCCGGTTCGGGGCAGGATTATATTTCGGACAGCCCGGGGGAGGCAGAATACGAGGAGGACAGTGCATCTGCCCTGGCTCCAGCTTCAGCGGAGGAGCTTGTGTTAACAGGTCCGCCAGCGACCCGTGCGGATTCACCTGCCCCTATGCAGGAGGTCTTCAAGGTAAAGCGTCACCCTAATACGAACAGAAAACTGATTGACTGGACTCTGGAAGTTGAGAAAAGGTTTCTCATTGTTGGGGACTCGAATTTATCCAGAATTCCAGACCATCTCATTCCAGATCTGCAGATTGACAGTTATCCAGGTGCGAATTTTCGCCATATGCAGGCTTTACTTAAGAAAGCCCACGTTCCAGATGATTTGGTGGTTCAAAATGTGGTAATTTCAGCCGGTATTAACGCCAAGGAACAGAACATTAAAGAAACGGCTGTTAAACAGCTCCAGGGGGCTCTGAGGGGAGCTAAAAGCAGATTTCCATCTGCTGTGATTTGGGTCCCATTAGTTAATTTTTCCAGTGACCTATCTGTAATGGAGCAGAATAACATTAAACTGCTAAATCAGTATATTGAAAAAAATGTGTCACACATCCCCCTACTGGAGGACTCTCACTTTGCAACAGAGGACGATTCTATTCACTGGACCGAAGATACGGCCAGAGCAATGTTAGAACATTGGAGGTCCTTTTTAAACTTGAATGCCCCCTAAGTCCATTCAGGGTGGGGAATGTAAGGGGACAGCCCCTTATGTCCCAAAATATTATGGTTTTAACTAAAAATTTCACTCTGACAGAACAACAAAGTAATCTCCTCAATAAGGGTTTAACTTTTATTCCCACAATTAACACTCAAAAAAATCAAAAGACACAATTAGAATTGGATATTCAAAATTATCACAGAAAATTGAAATTAGCCTTATATTTTGAGAGTTCAAATAAAGAAGAACCCCCTCCATTTTTGCCGGCATCAAGGTGGACGCCTCCTGCTGGCAAACTGCCACCTGAAATCAATAGTTTGATCAAAAGGGATTTGGAGGACTTTACTAAAATATTTAAACCAATCAGAGAAAAACACAATATGTCAACACAAGAAGTACGCGCTTTGAGGTCTTTGATTCACAATAAACATATTGTAATCAAGCCAGCAGATAAGGGCAGCGCAGTGGTGATTTTGGGAAGGGATCAATACATTTTGGAAGTACAAAGACAATTAAATGACCCAGTGTATTATAAAAAATTAGATAAGCCTATTTATCTTGAAACTATTCCTTTGGTGAACCAAATTTTAGATGATTTACATAAACAAAACTTTATTACAACAAAACAAAAATCCTACTTGAGGGGAGACAGAGAACCCAGGCCCAGGAGATTCTATATTCTCCCAAAAATCCACAAAGATCCGGAAAAATGGACAATTCCTTTCCAGCTCCCATCCGGGAGACCTATTGTTTCTGATTGTGGTAGCGAGACTTACCACACGGCAGAGTTTATCGATTTTTATTTAAATCCCCTGTCTGTTAAACATCCAGCTTACATAAAGGACACATATCACTTTATAGAGATAGTTAAAGGTATTAAAATCCCAGCAGATGCTTTGCTTTTCACGATGGACATTGACAGCTTATACACTAACATAGATATCAAAGCAGGTCTACAAACAGTTAAAAATGCATTACAAAAATACCCAGACTCTAAAAGACCGGATCAGGCCATTCTACAACTATTGGAAATAAATTTAACTAGAAATGACTTTGAATTTAATGGGGAATTCTATCTTCAAATCAAAGGAACAGCAATGGGAAAGAGGTTTGCACCTGCATATGCAAACATATTCATGGCAGATTGGGAAGAAAAATCACTAAATAAATGCTCACAGAAACCATTATATTATTATCGTTATTTGGATGATATCTGGGGAATTTGGTCTTACTCAGAGACAGATTTTCAAAAATTTGTGGATGTTTTAAATAATCATGACCCTTCAATTAAAATTAAATATGATTTACAGAGTCAGGCAGTTAATTTTCTGGACACAACAGTGTACAAAGGCCCAAATTTTGCACAGACACAACAGTTAGGAATTAAGGTTTTCTTTAAAGAAACGGACACTCATGCTCTGCTTTACAAAACAAGTTTTCACCCTAAACATACATATAAAGGTGTAGTTAAATCCCAATTGTTGAGATTCCACAGGATCTGTACCAGAGCTGAGGATTTTTGGAGTTCTGTTCAAATTTTGTTCAAAGCTTTACGCAAGAGGGGTTACTCCAGAACATTTTTGAGAAAATGCCTCAAAACATTTCAACAGAGAAAACAGGAGGACAATAAGAAAATCATTCCCTTTATTACAACATTTTCATCACCTAGTACAATAATTCAGAGAACCTTTAAGAACAATTTTCAGGATATTTTACAAAATAATGGCTTACTGGAGGATCATAAACTAATTGCAGCATTCAGGAGGAATAAAAACCTAAAAGATCTTCTTGTTAGAGCAAAATTAAAACCTTTGCAATCTAAAATTCAAAGATCACCTACATTTTTCTGGAGACCCAAGATGATTAGAAATAAGTCAAATCACACGCTATTTGAAATTGAACAGAACTTCACACACAAAACAAAAAACTGCATTTACCTTATTTCCTGTTCTTTGTGTAATAAACAATATGTGGGACAAACCAAAAACTCCATTAGCACAAGAATGTGGCAACATAAATATAATATTGTTCACAAGAGAGAGGTGCATACCCCATTGGTCAAACATTTTCTGGCACATGGTTTAAGATCATTAAAAATATGTGGTATTCAGAGCAACTCTGTATGGACAGATGATGAAAGGAGAAAAATGGAAAGAAGATGGATATATCTGCTCGGAACCAGAGTGCCAACAGGCTTAAATGTTGTATGACTCAGGGTTGTTGTGAACGGTGTGAGAGACATTATTATTATTTTTACTCTTGTTATGGTTTTGGTTGTTGTTGTTATTGTTATTATTCTAATCTTAACCCTACCCCTAATTCTGTTTCTAACCCTAACCGTTACCCTAATTTGAATCCTAACCCTAACCCTTAGTTAATGTTTATAAGTTCATTTAACCCTAAATATAAATAAAATAACTAATTTATAAGGAGAAGGTTGGATTCACGAGGTTGTTTCTACTCAATACAGCAGCATGCATGCAGGGGAGGGGCTTAGAGCACGCAGGGCCCATGGCTTATTACGCGCAGGGCCCATGGTTTAGGACACGCGGGGCCCATGAGGCCGACGCGTGTAAGACAGTGAATAAAGCAACCAACTTTGTCTCTCTTTTCACTTTTGCGCCTTTTCAGCCAAGTGGTAGCTACGTTTTTGTGTGCATAGAGCCTGATGAAGGCAGAATTTTGCCGAAACGCGTAGCGAGCACACTTTATTCTAATTTTGTATTGTTTATTTTTTGATTTTTTGTGAATAAAAAACACTCTTTTAAGTGGTTGTCCCGCATTTTTCTTCTTTTTCAAATTTTTCAATTTTTCCTTTTTACGAAAAATTTCCTTGGTGGAAAAACTTACACCTACCATGTACTTCCACGACGGAGAAGAAGATGGAGGTGCTTGGACCACAGTGCGCTACGGTAGGAGACGTTACAACAATCCCCGTGCGCTCAACCTTAATTACCGGGGCCAACCGGACCAGAGGATGGACCGTGCCTTTCCCGTCTCCGGCTGGAAGAGGGCGCCAAGGTTCCCGAATTTTGGCTGGAGTAGGGCTTCACCTCCTAATCCTAACTGGCGAGCGCCTCCTCGTTTCGGAGGGTCCCGACCTTATTTTCAACAGCCCCGCTCGTATGCAGCAGCGGTCCGGGGCTCACCGACCAGACGAGCGACAAGATTTGGACCTCCGGCAGATTTCAGGCAGGACCTTCAGCGACCGGCGGATGAAAGACTTGGACAGCTTATCCGCAAATTACATGCTGTAATTAAGATGGTGCATCATCTACAAAATGTAACCATCACGCCGAATAAGCCTGAGCCTCTGATGATCACTCGTACGGTGGACTCATTAGCCTCGCTCATTAAACCCGCCGATCCTACGGATGAGGTTTTGGACCTCATTGAAGGCAACGCCAAAAACTGGGGACATACAACACTGCAGATCCTTCAGGATCACTACCAGAAAAGGCTGGACAGACTGTTGCAGGATCTCCCCGGTGATTTAACCAGAGACTGGAGGGAAGCCTTCACCGTGGCGACACGATGGGCTTACAGAAATCTGCCTCGTATTACGCAGGATGTCCTCGACCAGGCAGAGGCCCTGATCATCGCCTGCAGATCAGACTCGGAGCGGCGGAGTCCAGCGGCACCGGCTCCTCCACCGGTCAGGTCTGACCACCGCCGAGAGCCGCGCACATCGGCAGAGAGAAAAAAGAAGACCCGTCAACCGGAGCGGGTCTCCATAAGCATTCAGGCTGAATGTCACGAGGCCACAAACCGTTCAGTGGGGACAATGACGGACATGAGACCGGACGGGTCTCCAAATTCAGTTCCTGCAGCCGCTCCTAAGGAACAGCGTGTACCGCGAGCTGCAGCCCGCCGCAACCCCTGTGTGGTGCAGGAGGACCTTCTCCCGCAGATCGTGGAGATGGCTTCACCCTCTGCTCCCAGACCGGCGGCACAGGGGCCGCCTTTCCGATCTTCAGCACCGGACAGCTCCCAGGAGGAGGAGAGTTCCGACGGAGAGGATCGCGACGTCGGAGATGAGGAGGAGGAGGAGTACGATGATGAGGGCGACAGCGACGACGATGAGGACGGAGTGGATACGGATTACGAGCCCCCAGTTTCCGGTTCGGGGCAGGATTATATTTCGGACAGCCCGGGGGAGGCAGAATACGAGGAGGACAGTGCATCTGCCCTGGCTCCAGCTTCAGCGGAGGAGCTTGTGTTAACAGGTCCGCCAGCGACCCGTGCGGATTCACCTGCCCCTATGCAGGAGGTCTTCAAGGTAAAGCGTCACCCTAATACGAACAGAAAACTGATTGACTGGACTCTGGAAGTTGAGAAAAGGTTTCTCATTGTTGGGGACTCGAATTTATCCAGAATTCCAGACCATCTCATTCCAGATCTGCAGATTGACAGTTATCCAGGTGCGAATTTTCGCCATATGCAGGCTTTACTTAAGAAAGCCCACGTTCCAGATGATTTGGTGGTTCAAAATGTGGTAATTTCAGCCGGTATTAACGCCAAGGAACAGAACATTAAAGAAACGGCTGTTAAACAGCTCCAGGGGGCTCTGAGGGGAGCTAAAAGCAGATTTCCATCTGCTGTGATTTGGGTCCCATTAGTTAATTTTTCCAGTGACCTATCTGTAATGGAGCAGAATAACATTAAACTGCTAAATCAGTATATTGAAAAAAATGTGTCACACATCCCCCTACTGGAGGACTCTCACTTTGCAACAGAGGACGATTCTATTCACTGGACCGAAGATACGGCCAGAGCAATGTTAGAACATTGGAGGTCCTTTTTAAACTTGAATGCCCCCTAAGTCCATTCAGGGTGGGGAATGTAAGGGGACAGCCCCTTATGTCCCAAAATATTATGGTTTTAACTAAAAATTTCACTCTGACAGAACAACAAAGTAATCTCCTCAATAAGGGTTTAACTTTTATTCCCACAATTAACACTCAAAAAAATCAAAAGACACAATTAGAATTGGATATTCAAAATTATCACAGAAAATTGAAATTAGCCTTATATTTTGAGAGTTCAAATAAAGAAGAACCCCCTCCATTTTTGCCGGCATCAAGGTGGACGCCTCCTGCTGGCAAACTGCCACCTGAAATCAATAGTTTGATCAAAAGGGATTTGGAGGACTTTACTAAAATATTTAAACCAATCAGAGAAAAACACAATATGTCAACACAAGAAGTACGCGCTTTGAGGTCTTTGATTCACAATAAACATATTGTAATCAAGCCAGCAGATAAGGGCAGCGCAGTGGTGATTTTGGGAAGGGATCAATACATTTTGGAAGTACAAAGACAATTAAATGACCCAGTGTATTATAAAAAATTAGATAAGCCTATTTATCTTGAAACTATTCCTTTGGTGAACCAAATTTTAGATGATTTACATAAACAAAACTTTATTACAACAAAACAAAAATCCTACTTGAGGGGAGACAGAGAACCCAGGCCCAGGAGATTCTATATTCTCCCAAAAATCCACAAAGATCCGGAAAAATGGACAATTCCTTTCCAGCTCCCATCCGGGAGACCTATTGTTTCTGATTGTGGTAGCGAGACTTACCACACGGCAGAGTTTATCGATTTTTATTTAAATCCCCTGTCTGTTAAACATCCAGCTTACATAAAGGACACATATCACTTTATAGAGATAGTTAAAGGTATTAAAATCCCAGCAGATGCTTTGCTTTTCACGATGGACATTGACAGCTTATACACTAACATAGATATCAAAGCAGGTCTACAAACAGTTAAAAATGCATTACAAAAATACCCAGACTCTAAAAGACCGGATCAGGCCATTCTACAACTATTGGAAATAAATTTAACTAGAAATGACTTTGAATTTAATGGGGAATTCTATCTTCAAATCAAAGGAACAGCAATGGGAAAGAGGTTTGCACCTGCATATGCAAACATATTCATGGCAGATTGGGAAGAAAAATCACTAAATAAATGCTCACAGAAACCATTATATTATTATCGTTATTTGGATGATATCTGGGGAATTTGGTCTTACTCAGAGACAGATTTTCAAAAATTTGTGGATGTTTTAAATAATCATGACCCTTCAATTAAAATTAAATATGATTTACAGAGTCAGGCAGTTAATTTTCTGGACACAACAGTGTACAAAGGCCCAAATTTTGCACAGACACAACAGTTAGGAATTAAGGTTTTCTTTAAAGAAACGGACACTCATGCTCTGCTTTACAAAACAAGTTTTCACCCTAAACATACATATAAAGGTGTAGTTAAATCCCAATTGTTGAGATTCCACAGGATCTGTACCAGAGCTGAGGATTTTTGGAGTTCTGTTCAAATTTTGTTCAAAGCTTTACGCAAGAGGGGTTACTCCAGAACATTTTTGAGAAAATGCCTCAAAACATTTCAACAGAGAAAACAGGAGGACAATAAGAAAATCATTCCCTTTATTACAACATTTTCATCACCTAGTACAATAATTCAGAGAACCTTTAAGAACAATTTTCAGGATATTTTACAAAATAATGGCTTACTGGAGGATCATAAACTAATTGCAGCATTCAGGAGGAATAAAAACCTAAAAGATCTTCTTGTTAGAGCAAAATTAAAACCTTTGCAATCTAAAATTCAAAGATCACCTACATTTTTCTGGAGACCCAAGATGATTAGAAATAAGTCAAATCACACGCTATTTGAAATTGAACAGAACTTCACACACAAAACAAAAAACTGCATTTACCTTATTTCCTGTTCTTTGTGTAATAAACAATATGTGGGACAAACCAAAAACTCCATTAGCACAAGAATGTGGCAACATAAATATAATATTGTTCACAAGAGAGAGGTGCATACCCCATTGGTCAAACATTTTCTGGCACATGGTTTAAGATCATTAAAAATATGTGGTATTCAGAGCAACTCTGTATGGACAGATGATGAAAGGAGAAAAATGGAAAGAAGATGGATATATCTGCTCGGAACCAGAGTGCCAACAGGCTTAAATGTTGTATGACTCAGGGTTGTTGTGAACGGTGTGAGAGACATTATTATTATTTTTACTCTTGTTATGGTTTTGGTTGTTGTTGTTATTGTTATTATTCTAATCTTAACCCTACCCCTAATTCTGTTTCTAACCCTAACCGTTACCCTAATTTGAATCCTAACCCTAACCCTTAGTTAATGTTTATAAGTTCATTTAACCCTAAATATAAATAAAATAACTAATTTATAAGGAGAAGGTTGGATTCACGAGGTTGTTTCTACTCAATACAGCAGCATGCATGCAGGGGAGGGGCTTAGAGCACGCAGGGCCCATGGCTTATTACGCGCAGGGCCCATGGTTTAGGACACGCGGGGCCCATGAGGCCGACGCGTGTAAGACAGTGAATAAAGCAACCACCTTTGTCTCTCTTTTCACTTTTGCGCCTTTTCAGCCAAGTGGTAGCTACGTTTTTGTGTGCATAGAGCCTGATGAAGGCAGAATTTTGCCGAAACGCGTAGCGAGCACACTTTATTCTAATTTTGTATTGTTTATTTTTTGATTTTTTGTGAATAAAAAACACTCTTTTAAGTGGTTGTCCCGCATTTTTCTTCTTTTTCAAATTTTTCAATTTTTCCTTTTTACGAAAAATTTCCTTGGTGGAAAAACTTACACCTACCATGTACTTCCACGACGGAGAAGAAGATGGAGGTGCTTGGACCACAGTGCGCTACGGTAGGAGACGTTACAACAATCCCCGTGCGCTCAACCTTAATTACCGGGGCCAACCGGACCAGAGGATGGGCGACAGCGACGACGATGAGGACGGAGTGGATACGGATTACGAGCCCCCAGTTTCCGGTTCGGGGCAGGATTATATTTCGGACAGCCCGGGGGAGGCAGAATACGAGGAGGACAGTGCATCTGCCCTGGCTCCAGCTTCAGCGGAGGAGCTTGTGTTAACAGGTCCGCCAGCGACCCGTGCGGATTCACCTGCCCCTATGCAGGAGGTCTTCAAGGTAAAGCGTCACCCTAATACGAACAGAAAACTGATTGACTGGACTCTGGAAGTTGAGAAAAGGTTTCTCATTGTTGGGGACTCGAATTTATCCAGAATTCCAGACCATCTCATTCCAGATCTGCAGATTGACAGTTATCCAGGTGCGAATTTTCGCCATATGCAGGCTTTACTTAAGAAAGCCCACGTTCCAGATGATTTGGTGGTTCAAAATGTGGTAATTTCAGCCGGTATTAACGCCAAGGAACAGAACATTAAAGAAACGGCTGTTAAACAGCTCCAGGGGGCTCTGAGGGGAGCTAAAAGCAGATTTCCATCTGCTGTGATTTGGGTCCCATTAGTTAATTTTTCCAGTGACCTATCTGTAATGGAGCAGAATAACATTAAACTGCTAAATCAGTATATTGAAAAAAATGTGTCACACATCCCCCTACTGGAGGACTCTCACTTTGCAACAGAGGACGATTCTATTCACTGGACCGAAGATACGGCCAGAGCAATGTTAGAACATTGGAGGTCCTTTTTAAACTTGAATGCCCCCTAAGTCCATTCAGGGTGGGGAATGTAAGGGGACAGCCCCTTATGTCCCAAAATATTATGGTTTTAACTAAAAATTTCACTCTGACAGAACAACAAAGTAATCTCCTCAATAAGGGTTTAACTTTTATTCCCACAATTAACACTCAAAAAAATCAAAAGACACAATTAGAATTGGATATTCAAAATTATCACAGAAAATTGAAATTAGCCTTATATTTTGAGAGTTCAAATAAAGAAGAACCCCCTCCATTTTTGCCGGCATCAAGGTGGACGCCTCCTGCTGGCAAACTGCCACCTGAAATCAATAGTTTGATCAAAAGGGATTTGGAGGACTTTACTAAAATATTTAAACCAATCAGAGAAAAACACAATATGTCAACACAAGAAGTACGCGCTTTGAGGTCTTTGATTCACAATAAACATATTGTAATCAAGCCAGCAGATAAGGGCAGCGCAGTGGTGATTTTGGGAAGGGATCAATACATTTTGGAAGTACAAAGACAATTAAATGACCCAGTGTATTATAAAAAATTAGATAAGCCTATTTATCTTGAAACTATTCCTTTGGTGAACCAAATTTTAGATGATTTACATAAACAAAACTTTATTACAACAAAACAAAAATCCTACTTGAGGGGAGACAGAGAACCCAGGCCCAGGAGATTCTATATTCTCCCAAAAATCCACAAAGATCCGGAAAAATGGACAATTCCTTTCCAGCTCCCATCCGGGAGACCTATTGTTTCTGATTGTGGTAGCGAGACTTACCACACGGCAGAGTTTATCGATTTTTATTTAAATCCCCTGTCTGTTAAACATCCAGCTTACATAAAGGACACATATCACTTTATAGAGATAGTTAAAGGTATTAAAATCCCAGCAGATGCTTTGCTTTTCACGATGGACATTGACAGCTTATACACTAACATAGATATCAAAGCAGGTCTACAAACAGTTAAAAATGCATTACAAAAATACCCAGACTCTAAAAGACCGGATCAGGCCATTCTACAACTATTGGAAATAAATTTAACTAGAAATGACTTTGAATTTAATGGGGAATTCTATCTTCAAATCAAAGGAACAGCAATGGGAAAGAGGTTTGCACCTGCATATGCAAACATATTCATGGCAGATTGGGAAGAAAAATCACTAAATAAATGCTCACAGAAACCATTATATTATTATCGTTATTTGGATGATATCTGGGGAATTTGGTCTTACTCAGAGACAGATTTTCAAAAATTTGTGGATGTTTTAAATAATCATGACCCTTCAATTAAAATTAAATATGATTTACAGAGTCAGGCAGTTAATTTTCTGGACACAACAGTGTACAAAGGCCCAAATTTTGCACAGACACAACAGTTAGGAATTAAGGTTTTCTTTAAAGAAACGGACACTCATGCTCTGCTTTACAAAACAAGTTTTCACCCTAAACATACATATAAAGGTGTAGTTAAATCCCAATTGTTGAGATTCCACAGGATCTGTACCAGAGCTGAGGATTTTTGGAGTTCTGTTCAAATTTTGTTCAAAGCTTTACGCAAGAGGGGTTACTCCAGAACATTTTTGAGAAAATGCCTCAAAACATTTCAACAGAGAAAACAGGAGGACAATAAGAAAATCATTCCCTTTATTACAACATTTTCATCACCTAGTACAATAATTCAGAGAACCTTTAAGAACAATTTTCAGGATATTTTACAAAATAATGGCTTACTGGAGGATCATAAACTAATTGCAGCATTCAGGAGGAATAAAAACCTAAAAGATCTTCTTGTTAGAGCAAAATTAAAACCTTTGCAATCTAAAATTCAAAGATCACCTACATTTTTCTGGAGACCCAAGATGATTAGAAATAAGTCAAATCACACGCTATTTGAAATTGAACAGAACTTCACACACAAAACAAAAAACTGCATTTACCTTATTTCCTGTTCTTTGTGTAATAAACAATATGTGGGACAAACCAAAAACTCCATTAGCACAAGAATGTGGCAACATAAATATAATATTGTTCACAAGAGAGAGGTGCATACCCCATTGGTCAAACATTTTCTGGCACATGGTTTAAGATCATTAAAAATATGTGGTATTCAGAGCAACTCTGTATGGACAGATGATGAAAGGAGAAAAATGGAAAGAAGATGGATATATCTGCTCGGAACCAGAGTGCCAACAGGCTTAAATGTTGTATGACTCAGGGTTGTTGTGAACGGTGTGAGAGACATTATTATTATTTTTACTCTTGTTATGGTTTTGGTTGTTGTTGTTATTGTTATTATTCTAATCTTAACCCTACCCCTAATTCTGTTTCTAACCCTAACCGTTACCCTAATTTGAATCCTAACCCTAACCCTTAGTTAATGTTTATAAGTTCATTTAACCCTAAATATAAATAAAATAACTAATTTATAAGGAGAAGGTTGGATTCACGAGGTTGTTTCTACTCAATACAGCAGCATGCATGCAGGGGAGGGGCTTAGAGCACGCAGGGCCCATGGCTTATTACGCGCAGGGCCCATGGTTTAGGACACGCGGGGCCCATGAGGCCGACGCGTGTAAGACAGTGAATAAAGCAACCAACTTTGTCTCTCTTTTCACTTTTGCGCCTTTTCAGCCAAGTGGTAGCTACGTTTTTGTGTGCATAGAGCCTGATGAAGGCAGAATTTTGCCGAAACGCGTAGCGAGCACACTTTATTCTAATTTTGTATTGTTTATTTTTTGATTTTTTGTGAATAAAAAACACTCTTTTAAGTGGTTGTCCCGCATTTTTCTTCTTTTTCAAATTTTTCAATTTTTCCTTTTTACGAAAAATTTCCTTGGTGGAAAAACTTACACCTACCATGTACTTCCACGACGGAGAAGAAGATGGAGGTGCTTGGACCACAGTGCGCTACGGTAGGAGACGTTACAACAATCCCCGTGCGCTCAACCTTAATTACCGGGGCCAACCGGACCAGAGGATGGACCGTGCCTTTCCCGTCTCCGGCTGGAAGAGGGCGCCAAGGTTCCCGAATTTTGGCTGGAGTAGGGCTTCACCTCCTAATCCTAACTGGCGAGCGCCTCCTCGTTTCGGAGGGTCCCGACCTTATTTTCAACAGCCCCGCTCGTATGCAGCAGCGGTCCGGGGCTCACCGACCAGACGAGCGACAAGATTTGGACCTCCGGCAGATTTCAGGCAGGACCTTCAGCGACCGGCGGATGAAAGACTTGGACAGCTTATCCGCAAATTACATGCTGTAATTAAGATGGTGCATCATCTACAAAATGTAACCATCACGCCGAATAAGCCTGAGCCTCTGATGATCACTCGTACGGTGGACTCATTAGCCTCGCTCATTAAACCCGCCGATCCTACGGATGAGGTTTTGGACCTCATTGAAGGCAACGCCAAAAACTGGGGACATACAACACTGCAGATCCTTCAGGATCACTACCAGAAAAGGCTGGACAGACTGTTGCAGGATCTCCCCGGTGATTTAACCAGAGACTGGAGGGAAGCCTTCACCGTGGCGACACGATGGGCTTACAGAAATCTGCCTCGTATTACGCAGGATGTCCTCGACCAGGCAGAGGCCCTGATCATCGCCTGCAGATCAGACTCGGAGCGGCGGAGTCCAGCGGCACCGGCTCCTCCACCGGTCAGGTCTGACCACCGCCGAGAGCCGCGCACATCGGCAGAGAGAAAAAAGAAGACCCGTCAACCGGAGCGGGTCTCCATAAGCATTCAGGCTGAATGTCACGAGGCCACAAACCGTTCAGTGGGGACAATGACGGACATGAGACCGGACGGGTCTCCAAATTCAGTTCCTGCAGCCGCTCCTAAGGAACAGCGTGTACCGCGAGCTGCAGCCCGCCGCAACCCCTGTGTGGTGCAGGAGGACCTTCTCCCGCAGATCGTGGAGATGGCTTCACCCTCTGCTCCCAGACCGGCGGCACAGGGGCCGCCTTTCCGATCTTCAGCACCGGACAGCTCCCAGGAGGAGGAGAGTTCCGACGGAGAGGATCGCGACGTCGGAGATGAGGAGGAGGAGGAGTACGATGATGAGGGCGACAGCGACGACGATGAGGACGGAGTGGATACGGATTACGAGCCCCCAGTTTCCGGTTCGGGGCAGGATTATATTTCGGACAGCCCGGGGGAGGCAGAATACGAGGAGGACAGTGCATCTGCCCTGGCTCCAGCTTCAGCGGAGGAGCTTGTGTTAACAGGTCCGCCAGCGACCCGTGCGGATTCACCTGCCCCTATGCAGGAGGTCTTCAAGGTAAAGCGTCACCCTAATACGAACAGAAAACTGATTGACTGGACTCTGGAAGTTGAGAAAAGGTTTCTCATTGTTGGGGACTCGAATTTATCCAGAATTCCAGACCATCTCATTCCAGATCTGCAGATTGACAGTTATCCAGGTGCGAATTTTCGCCATATGCAGGCTTTACTTAAGAAAGCCCACGTTCCAGATGATTTGGTGGTTCAAAATGTGGTAATTTCAGCCGGTATTAACGCCAAGGAACAGAACATTAAAGAAACGGCTGTTAAACAGCTCCAGGGGGCTCTGAGGGGAGCTAAAAGCAGATTTCCATCTGCTGTGATTTGGGTCCCATTAGTTAATTTTTCCAGTGACCTATCTGTAATGGAGCAGAATAACATTAAACTGCTAAATCAGTATATTGAAAAAAATGTGTCACACATCCCCCTACTGGAGGACTCTCACTTTGCAACAGAGGACGATTCTATTCACTGGACCGAAGATACGGCCAGAGCAATGTTAGAACATTGGAGGTCCTTTTTAAACTTGAATGCCCCCTAAGTCCATTCAGGGTGGGGAATGTAAGGGGACAGCCCCTTATGTCCCAAAATATTATGGTTTTAACTAAAAATTTCACTCTGACAGAACAACAAAGTAATCTCCTCAATAAGGGTTTAACTTTTATTCCCACAATTAACACTCAAAAAAATCAAAAGACACAATTAGAATTGGATATTCAAAATTATCACAGAAAATTGAAATTAGCCTTATATTTTGAGAGTTCAAATAAAGAAGAACCCCCTCCATTTTTGCCGGCATCAAGGTGGACGCCTCCTGCTGGCAAACTGCCACCTGAAATCAATAGTTTGATCAAAAGGGATTTGGAGGACTTTACTAAAATATTTAAACCAATCAGAGAAAAACACAATATGTCAACACAAGAAGTACGCGCTTTGAGGTCTTTGATTCACAATAAACATATTGTAATCAAGCCAGCAGATAAGGGCAGCGCAGTGGTGATTTTGGGAAGGGATCAATACATTTTGGAAGTACAAAGACAATTAAATGACCCAGTGTATTATAAAAAATTAGATAAGCCTATTTATCTTGAAACTATTCCTTTGGTGAACCAAATTTTAGATGATTTACATAAACAAAACTTTATTACAACAAAACAAAAATCCTACTTGAGGGGAGACAGAGAACCCAGGCCCAGGAGATTCTATATTCTCCCAAAAATCCACAAAGATCCGGAAAAATGGACAATTCCTTTCCAGCTCCCATCCGGGAGACCTATTGTTTCTGATTGTGGTAGCGAGACTTACCACACGGCAGAGTTTATCGATTTTTATTTAAATCCCCTGTCTGTTAAACATCCAGCTTACATAAAGGACACATATCACTTTATAGAGATAGTTAAAGGTATTAAAATCCCAGCAGATGCTTTGCTTTTCACGATGGACATTGACAGCTTATACACTAACATAGATATCAAAGCAGGTCTACAAACAGTTAAAAATGCATTACAAAAATACCCAGACTCTAAAAGACCGGATCAGGCCATTCTACAACTATTGGAAATAAATTTAACTAGAAATGACTTTGAATTTAATGGGGAATTCTATCTTCAAATCAAAGGAACAGCAATGGGAAAGAGGTTTGCACCTGCATATGCAAACATATTCATGGCAGATTGGGAAGAAAAATCACTAAATAAATGCTCACAGAAACCATTATATTATTATCGTTATTTGGATGATATCTGGGGAATTTGGTCTTACTCAGAGACAGATTTTCAAAAATTTGTGGATGTTTTAAATAATCATGACCCTTCAATTAAAATTAAATATGATTTACAGAGTCAGGCAGTTAATTTTCTGGACACAACAGTGTACAAAGGCCCAAATTTTGCACAGACACAACAGTTAGGAATTAAGGTTTTCTTTAAAGAAACGGACACTCATGCTCTGCTTTACAAAACAAGTTTTCACCCTAAACATACATATAAAGGTGTAGTTAAATCCCAATTGTTGAGATTCCACAGGATCTGTACCAGAGCTGAGGATTTTTGGAGTTCTGTTCAAATTTTGTTCAAAGCTTTACGCAAGAGGGGTTACTCCAGAACATTTTTGAGAAAATGCCTCAAAACATTTCAACAGAGAAAACAGGAGGACAATAAGAAAATCATTCCCTTTATTACAACATTTTCATCACCTAGTACAATAATTCAGAGAACCTTTAAGAACAATTTTCAGGATATTTTACAAAATAATGGCTTACTGGAGGATCATAAACTAATTGCAGCATTCAGGAGGAATAAAAACCTAAAAGATCTTCTTGTTAGAGCAAAATTAAAACCTTTGCAATCTAAAATTCAAAGATCACCTACATTTTTCTGGAGACCCAAGATGATTAGAAATAAGTCAAATCACACGCTATTTGAAATTGAACAGAACTTCACACACAAAACAAAAAACTGCATTTACCTTATTTCCTGTTCTTTGTGTAATAAACAATATGTGGGACAAACCAAAAACTCCATTAGCACAAGAATGTGGCAACATAAATATAATATTGTTCACAAGAGAGAGGTGCATACCCCATTGGTCAAACATTTTCTGGCACATGGTTTAAGATCATTAAAAATATGTGGTATTCAGAGCAACTCTGTATGGACAGATGATGAAAGGAGAAAAATGGAAAGAAGATGGATATATCTGCTCGGAACCAGAGTGCCAACAGGCTTAAATGTTGTATGACTCAGGGTTGTTGTGAACGGTGTGAGAGACATTATTATTATTTTTACTCTTGTTATGGTTTTGGTTGTTGTTGTTATTGTTATTATTCTAATCTTAACCCTACCCCTAATTCTGTTTCTAACCCTAACCGTTACCCTAATTTGAATCCTAACCCTAACCCTTAGTTAATGTTTATAAGTTCATTTAACCCTAAATATAAATAAAATAACTAATTTATAAGGAGAAGGTTGGATTCACGAGGTTGTTTCTACTCAATACAGCAGCATGCATGCAGGGGAGGGGCTTAGAGCACGCAGGGCCCATGGCTTATTACGCGCAGGGCCCATGGTTTAGGACACGCGGGGCCCATGAGGCCGACGCGTGTAAGACAGTGAATAAAGCAACCACCTTTGTCTCTCTTTTCACTTTTGCGCCTTTTCAGCCAAGTGGTAGCTACGTTTTTGTGTGCATAGAGCCTGATGAAGGCAGAATTTTGCCGAAACGCGTAGCGAGCACACTTTATTCTAATTTTGTATTGTTTATTTTTTGATTTTTTGTGAATAAAAAACACTCTTTTAAGTGGTTGTCCCGCATTTTTCTTCTTTTTCAAATTTTTCAATTTTTCCTTTTTACGAAAAATTTCCTTGGTGGAAAAACTTACACCTACCATGTACTTCCACGACGGAGAAGAAGATGGAGGTGCTTGGACCACAGTGCGCTACGGTAGGAGACGTTACAACAATCCCCGTGCGCTCAACCTTAATTACCGGGGCCAACCGGACCAGAGGATGGACCGTGCCTTTCCCGTCTCCGGCTGGAAGAGGGCGCCAAGGTTCCCGAATTTTGGCTGGAGTAGGGCTTCACCTCCTAATCCTAACTGGCGAGCGCCTCCTCGTTTCGGAGGGTCCCGACCTTATTTTCAACAGCCCCGCTCGTATGCAGCAGCGGTCCGGGGCTCACCGACCAGACGAGCGACAAGATTTGGACCTCCGGCAGATTTCAGGCAGGACCTTCAGCGACCGGCGGATGAAAGACTTGGACAGCTTATCCGCAAATTACATGCTGTAATTAAGATGGTGCATCATCTACAAAATGTAACCATCACGCCGAATAAGCCTGAGCCTCTGATGATCACTCGTACGGTGGACTCATTAGCCTCGCTCATTAAACCCGCCGATCCTACGGATGAGGTTTTGGACCTCATTGAAGGCAACGCCAAAAACTGGGGACATACAACACTGCAGATCCTTCAGGATCACTACCAGAAAAGGCTGGACAGACTGTTGCAGGATCTCCCCGGTGATTTAACCAGAGACTGGAGGGAAGCCTTCACCGTGGCGACACGATGGGCTTACAGAAATCTGCCTCGTATTACGCAGGATGTCCTCGACCAGGCAGAGGCCCTGATCATCGCCTGCAGATCAGACTCGGAGCGGCGGAGTCCAGCGGCACCGGCTCCTCCACCGGTCAGGTCTGACCACCGCCGAGAGCCGCGCACATCGGCAGAGAGAAAAAAGAAGACCCGTCAACCGGAGCGGGTCTCCATAAGCATTCAGGCTGAATGTCACGAGGCCACAAACCGTTCAGTGGGGACAATGACGGACATGAGACCGGACGGGTCTCCAAATTCAGTTCCTGCAGCCGCTCCTAAGGAACAGCGTGTACCGCGAGCTGCAGCCCGCCGCAACCCCTGTGTGGTGCAGGAGGACCTTCTCCCGCAGATCGTGGAGATGGCTTCACCCTCTGCTCCCAGACCGGCGGCACAGGGGCCGCCTTTCCGATCTTCAGCACCGGACAGCTCCCAGGAGGAGGAGAGTTCCGACGGAGAGGATCGCGACGTCGGAGATGAGGAGGAGGAGGAGTACGATGATGAGGGCGACAGCGACGACGATGAGGACGGAGTGGATACGGATTACGAGCCCCCAGTTTCCGGTTCGGGGCAGGATTATATTTCGGACAGCCCGGGGGAGGCAGAATACGAGGAGGACAGTGCATCTGCCCTGGCTCCAGCTTCAGCGGAGGAGCTTGTGTTAACAGGTCCGCCAGCGACCCGTGCGGATTCACCTGCCCCTATGCAGGAGGTCTTCAAGGTAAAGCGTCACCCTAATACGAACAGAAAACTGATTGACTGGACTCTGGAAGTTGAGAAAAGGTTTCTCATTGTTGGGGACTCGAATTTATCCAGAATTCCAGACCATCTCATTCCAGATCTGCAGATTGACAGTTATCCAGGTGCGAATTTTCGCCATATGCAGGCTTTACTTAAGAAAGCCCACGTTCCAGATGATTTGGTGGTTCAAAATGTGGTAATTTCAGCCGGTATTAACGCCAAGGAACAGAACATTAAAGAAACGGCTGTTAAACAGCTCCAGGGGGCTCTGAGGGGAGCTAAAAGCAGATTTCCATCTGCTGTGATTTGGGTCCCATTAGTTAATTTTTCCAGTGACCTATCTGTAATGGAGCAGAATAACATTAAACTGCTAAATCAGTATATTGAAAAAAATGTGTCACACATCCCCCTACTGGAGGACTCTCACTTTGCAACAGAGGACGATTCTATTCACTGGACCGAAGATACGGCCAGAGCAATGTTAGAACATTGGAGGTCCTTTTTAAACTTGAATGCCCCCTAAGTCCATTCAGGGTGGGGAATGTAAGGGGACAGCCCCTTATGTCCCAAAATATTATGGTTTTAACTAAAAATTTCACTCTGACAGAACAACAAAGTAATCTCCTCAATAAGGGTTTAACTTTTATTCCCACAATTAACACTCAAAAAAATCAAAAGACACAATTAGAATTGGATATTCAAAATTATCACAGAAAATTGAAATTAGCCTTATATTTTGAGAGTTCAAATAAAGAAGAACCCCCTCCATTTTTGCCGGCATCAAGGTGGACGCCTCCTGCTGGCAAACTGCCACCTGAAATCAATAGTTTGATCAAAAGGGATTTGGAGGACTTTACTAAAATATTTAAACCAATCAGAGAAAAACACAATATGTCAACACAAGAAGTACGCGCTTTGAGGTCTTTGATTCACAATAAACATATTGTAATCAAGCCAGCAGATAAGGGCAGCGCAGTGGTGATTTTGGGAAGGGATCAATACATTTTGGAAGTACAAAGACAATTAAATGACCCAGTGTATTATAAAAAATTAGATAAGCCTATTTATCTTGAAACTATTCCTTTGGTGAACCAAATTTTAGATGATTTACATAAACAAAACTTTATTACAACAAAACAAAAATCCTACTTGAGGGGAGACAGAGAACCCAGGCCCAGGAGATTCTATATTCTCCCAAAAATCCACAAAGATCCGGAAAAATGGACAATTCCTTTCCAGCTCCCATCCGGGAGACCTATTGTTTCTGATTGTGGTAGCGAGACTTACCACACGGCAGAGTTTATCGATTTTTATTTAAATCCCCTGTCTGTTAAACATCCAGCTTACATAAAGGACACATATCACTTTATAGAGATAGTTAAAGGTATTAAAATCCCAGCAGATGCTTTGCTTTTCACGATGGACATTGACAGCTTATACACTAACATAGATATCAAAGCAGGTCTACAAACAGTTAAAAATGCATTACAAAAATACCCAGACTCTAAAAGACCGGATCAGGCCATTCTACAACTATTGGAAATAAATTTAACTAGAAATGACTTTGAATTTAATGGGGAATTCTATCTTCAAATCAAAGGAACAGCAATGGGAAAGAGGTTTGCACCTGCATATGCAAACATATTCATGGCAGATTGGGAAGAAAAATCACTAAATAAATGCTCACAGAAACCATTATATTATTATCGTTATTTGGATGATATCTGGGGAATTTGGTCTTACTCAGAGACAGATTTTCAAAAATTTGTGGATGTTTTAAATAATCATGACCCTTCAATTAAAATTAAATATGATTTACAGAGTCAGGCAGTTAATTTTCTGGACACAACAGTGTACAAAGGCCCAAATTTTGCACAGACACAACAGTTAGGAATTAAGGTTTTCTTTAAAGAAACGGACACTCATGCTCTGCTTTACAAAACAAGTTTTCACCCTAAACATACATATAAAGGTGTAGTTAAATCCCAATTGTTGAGATTCCACAGGATCTGTACCAGAGCTGAGGATTTTTGGAGTTCTGTTCAAATTTTGTTCAAAGCTTTACGCAAGAGGGGTTACTCCAGAACATTTTTGAGAAAATGCCTCAAAACATTTCAACAGAGAAAACAGGAGGACAATAAGAAAATCATTCCCTTTATTACAACATTTTCATCACCTAGTACAATAATTCAGAGAACCTTTAAGAACAATTTTCAGGATATTTTACAAAATAATGGCTTACTGGAGGATCATAAACTAATTGCAGCATTCAGGAGGAATAAAAACCTAAAAGATCTTCTTGTTAGAGCAAAATTAAAACCTTTGCAATCTAAAATTCAAAGATCACCTACATTTTTCTGGAGACCCAAGATGATTAGAAATAAGTCAAATCACACGCTATTTGAAATTGAACAGAACTTCACACACAAAACAAAAAACTGCATTTACCTTATTTCCTGTTCTTTGTGTAATAAACAATATGTGGGACAAACCAAAAACTCCATTAGCACAAGAATGTGGCAACATAAATATAATATTGTTCACAAGAGAGAGGTGCATACCCCATTGGTCAAACATTTTCTGGCACATGGTTTAAGATCATTAAAAATATGTGGTATTCAGAGCAACTCTGTATGGACAGATGATGAAAGGAGAAAAATGGAAAGAAGATGGATATATCTGCTCGGAACCAGAGTGCCAACAGGCTTAAATGTTGTATGACTCAGGGTTGTTGTGAACGGTGTGAGAGACATTATTATTATTTTTACTCTTGTTATGGTTTTGGTTGTTGTTGTTATTGTTATTATTCTAATCTTAACCCTACCCCTAATTCTGTTTCTAACCCTAACCGTTACCCTAATTTGAATCCTAACCCTAACCCTTAGTTAATGTTTATAAGTTCATTTAACCCTAAATATAAATAAAATAACTAATTTATAAGGAGAAGGTTGGATTCACGAGGTTGTTTCTACTCAATACAGCAGCATGCATGCAGGGGAGGGGCTTAGAGCACGCAGGGCCCATGGCTTATTACGCGCAGGGCCCATGGTTTAGGACACGCGGGGCCCATGAGGCCGACGCGTGTAAGACAGTGAATAAAGCAACCACCTTTGTCTCTCTTTTCACTTTTGCGCCTTTTCAGCCAAGTGGTAGCTACGTTTTTGTGTGCATAGAGCCTGATGAAGGCAGAATTTTGCCGAAACGCGTAGCGAGCACACTTTATTCTAATTTTGTATTGTTTATTTTTTGATTTTTTGTGAATAAAAAACACTCTTTTAAGTGGTTGTCCCGCATTTTTCTTCTTTTTCAAATTTTTCAATTTTTCCTTTTTACGAAAAATTTCCTTGGTGGAAAAACTTACACCTACCATGTACTTCCACGACGGAGAAGAAGATGGAGGTGCTTGGACCACAGTGCGCTACGGTAGGAGACGTTACAACAATCCCCGTGCGCTCAACCTTAATTACCGGGGCCAACCGGACCAGAGGATGGACCGTGCCTTTCCCGTCTCCGGCTGGAAGAGGGCGCCAAGGTTCCCGAATTTTGGCTGGAGTAGGGCTTCACCTCCTAATCCTAACTGGCGAGCGCCTCCTCGTTTCGGAGGGTCCCGACCTTATTTTCAACAGCCCCGCTCGTATGCAGCAGCGGTCCGGGGCTCACCGACCAGACGAGCGACAAGATTTGGACCTCCGGCAGATTTCAGGCAGGACCTTCAGCGACCGGCGGATGAAAGACTTGGACAGCTTATCCGCAAATTACATGCTGTAATTAAGATGGTGCATCATCTACAAAATGTAACCATCACGCCGAATAAGCCTGAGCCTCTGATGATCACTCGTACGGTGGACTCATTAGCCTCGCTCATTAAACCCGCCGATCCTACGGATGAGGTTTTGGACCTCATTGAAGGCAACGCCAAAAACTGGGGACATACAACACTGCAGATCCTTCAGGATCACTACCAGAAAAGGCTGGACAGACTGTTGCAGGATCTCCCCGGTGATTTAACCAGAGACTGGAGGGAAGCCTTCACCGTGGCGACACGATGGGCTTACAGAAATCTGCCTCGTATTACGCAGGATGTCCTCGACCAGGCAGAGGCCCTGATCATCGCCTGCAGATCAGACTCGGAGCGGCGGAGTCCAGCGGCACCGGCTCCTCCACCGGTCAGGTCTGACCACCGCCGAGAGCCGCGCACATCGGCAGAGAGAAAAAAGAAGACCCGTCAACCGGAGCGGGTCTCCATAAGCATTCAGGCTGAATGTCACGAGGCCACAAACCGTTCAGTGGGGACAATGACGGACATGAGACCGGACGGGTCTCCAAATTCAGTTCCTGCAGCCGCTCCTAAGGAACAGCGTGTACCGCGAGCTGCAGCCCGCCGCAACCCCTGTGTGGTGCAGGAGGACCTTCTCCCGCAGATCGTGGAGATGGCTTCACCCTCTGCTCCCAGACCGGCGGCACAGGGGCCGCCTTTCCGATCTTCAGCACCGGACAGCTCCCAGGAGGAGGAGAGTTCCGACGGAGAGGATCGCGACGTCGGAGATGAGGAGGAGGAGGAGTACGATGATGAGGGCGACAGCGACGACGATGAGGACGGAGTGGATACGGATTACGAGCCCCCAGTTTCCGGTTCGGGGCAGGATTATATTTCGGACAGCCCGGGGGAGGCAGAATACGAGGAGGACAGTGCATCTGCCCTGGCTCCAGCTTCAGCGGAGGAGCTTGTGTTAACAGGTCCGCCAGCGACCCGTGCGGATTCACCTGCCCCTATGCAGGAGGTCTTCAAGGTAAAGCGTCACCCTAATACGAACAGAAAACTGATTGACTGGACTCTGGAAGTTGAGAAAAGGTTTCTCATTGTTGGGGACTCGAATTTATCCAGAATTCCAGACCATCTCATTCCAGATCTGCAGATTGACAGTTATCCAGGTGCGAATTTTCGCCATATGCAGGCTTTACTTAAGAAAGCCCACGTTCCAGATGATTTGGTGGTTCAAAATGTGGTAATTTCAGCCGGTATTAACGCCAAGGAACAGAACATTAAAGAAACGGCTGTTAAACAGCTCCAGGGGGCTCTGAGGGGAGCTAAAAGCAGATTTCCATCTGCTGTGATTTGGGTCCCATTAGTTAATTTTTCCAGTGACCTATCTGTAATGGAGCAGAATAACATTAAACTGCTAAATCAGTATATTGAAAAAAATGTGTCACACATCCCCCTACTGGAGGACTCTCACTTTGCAACAGAGGACGATTCTATTCACTGGACCGAAGATACGGCCAGAGCAATGTTAGAACATTGGAGGTCCTTTTTAAACTTGAATGCCCCCTAAGTCCATTCAGGGTGGGGAATGTAAGGGGACAGCCCCTTATGTCCCAAAATATTATGGTTTTAACTAAAAATTTCACTCTGACAGAACAACAAAGTAATCTCCTCAATAAGGGTTTAACTTTTATTCCCACAATTAACACTCAAAAAAATCAAAAGACACAATTAGAATTGGATATTCAAAATTATCACAGAAAATTGAAATTAGCCTTATATTTTGAGAGTTCAAATAAAGAAGAACCCCCTCCATTTTTGCCGGCATCAAGGTGGACGCCTCCTGCTGGCAAACTGCCACCTGAAATCAATAGTTTGATCAAAAGGGATTTGGAGGACTTTACTAAAATATTTAAACCAATCAGAGAAAAACACAATATGTCAACACAAGAAGTACGCGCTTTGAGGTCTTTGATTCACAATAAACATATTGTAATCAAGCCAGCAGATAAGGGCAGCGCAGTGGTGATTTTGGGAAGGGATCAATACATTTTGGAAGTACAAAGACAATTAAATGACCCAGTGTATTATAAAAAATTAGATAAGCCTATTTATCTTGAAACTATTCCTTTGGTGAACCAAATTTTAGATGATTTACATAAACAAAACTTTATTACAACAAAACAAAAATCCTACTTGAGGGGAGACAGAGAACCCAGGCCCAGGAGATTCTATATTCTCCCAAAAATCCACAAAGATCCGGAAAAAGGGACAATTCCTTTCCAGCTCCCATCCGGGAGACCTATTGTTTCTGATTGTGGTAGCGAGACTTACCACACGGCAGAGTTTATCGATTTTTATTTAAATCCCCTGTCTGTTAAACATCCAGCTTACATAAAGGACACATATCACTTTATAGAGATAGTTAAAGGTATTAAAATCCCAGCAGATGCTTTGCTTTTCACGATGGACATTGACAGCTTATACACTAACATAGATATCAAAGCAGGTCTACAAACAGTTAAAAATGCATTACAAAAATACCCAGACTCTAAAAGACCGGATCAGGCCATTCTACAACTATTGGAAATAAATTTAACTAGAAATGACTTTGAATTTAATGGGGAATTCTATCTTCAAATCAAAGGAACAGCAATGGGAAAGAGGTTTGCACCTGCATATGCAAACATATTCATGGCAGATTGGGAAGAAAAATCACTAAATAAATGCTCACAGAAACCATTATATTATTATCGTTATTTGGATGATATCTGGGGAATTTGGTCTTACTCAGAGACAGATTTTCAAAAATTTGTGGATGTTTTAAATAATCATGACCCTTCAATTAAAATTAAATATGATTTACAGAGTCAGGCAGTTAATTTTCTGGACACAACAGTGTACAAAGGCCCAAATTTTGCACAGACACAACAGTTAGGAATTAAGGTTTTCTTTAAAGAAACGGACACTCATGCTCTGCTTTACAAAACAAGTTTTCACCCTAAACATACATATAAAGGTGTAGTTAAATCCCAATTGTTGAGATTCCACAGGATCTGTACCAGAGCTGAGGATTTTTGGAGTTCTGTTCAAATTTTGTTCAAAGCTTTACGCAAGAGGGGTTACTCCAGAACATTTTTGAGAAAATGCCTCAAAACATTTCAACAGAGAAAACAGGAGGACAATAAGAAAATCATTCCCTTTATTACAACATTTTCATCACCTAGTACAATAATTCAGAGAACCTTTAAGAACAATTTTCAGGATATTTTACAAAATAATGGCTTACTGGAGGATCATAAACTAATTGCAGCATTCAGGAGGAATAAAAACCTAAAAGATCTTCTTGTTAGAGCAAAATTAAAACCTTTGCAATCTAAAATTCAAAGATCACCTACATTTTTCTGGAGACCCAAGATGATTAGAAATAAGTCAAATCACACGCTATTTGAAATTGAACAGAACTTCACACACAAAACAAAAAACTGCATTTACCTTATTTCCTGTTCTTTGTGTAATAAACAATATGTGGGACAAACCAAAAACTCCATTAGCACAAGAATGTGGCAACATAAATATAATATTGTTCACAAGAGAGAGGTGCATACCCCATTGGTCAAACATTTTCTGGCACATGGTTTAAGATCATTAAAAATATGTGGTATTCAGAGCAACTCTGTATGGACAGATGATGAAAGGAGAAAAATGGAAAGAAGATGGATATATCTGCTCGGAACCAGAGTGCCAACAGGCTTAAATGTTGTATGACTCAGGGTTGTTGTGAACGGTGTGAGAGACATTATTATTATTTTTACTCTTGTTATGGTTTTGGTTGTTGTTGTTATTGTTATTATTCTAATCTTAACCCTACCCCTAATTCTGTTTCTAACCCTAACCGTTACCCTAATTTGAATCCTAACCCTAACCCTTAGTTAATGTTTATAAGTTCATTTAACCCTAAATATAAATAAAATAACTAATTTATAAGGAGAAGGTTGGATTCACGAGGTTGTTTCTACTCAATACAGCAGCATGCATGCAGGGGAGGGGCTTAGAGCACGCAGGGCCCATGGCTTATTACGCGCAGGGCCCATGGTTTAGGACACGCGGGGCCCATGAGGCCGACGCGTGTAAGACAGTGAATAAAGCAACCACCTTTGTCTCTCTTTTCACTTTTGCGCCTTTTCAGCCAAGTGGTAGCTACGTTTTTGTGTGCATAGAGCCTGATGAAGGCAGAATTTTGCCGAAACGCGTAGCGAGCACACTTTATTCTAATTTTGTATTGTTTATTTTTTGATTTTTTGTGAATAAAAAACACTCTTTTAAGTGGTTGTCCCGCATTTTTCTTCTTTTTCAAATTTTTCAATTTTTCCTTTTTACGAAAAATTTCCTTGGTGGAAAAACTTACACCTACCATGTACTTCCACGACGGAGAAGAAGATGGAGGTGCTTGGACCACAGTGCGCTACGGTAGGAGACGTTACAACAATCCCCGTGCGCTCAACCTTAATTACCGGGGCCAACCGGACCAGAGGATGGACCGTGCCTTTCCCGTCTCCGGCTGGAAGAGGGCGCCAAGGTTCCCGAATTTTGGCTGGAGTAGGGCTTCACCTCCTAATCCTAACTGGCGAGCGCCTCCTCGTTTCGGAGGGTCCCGACCTTATTTTCAACAGCCCCGCTCGTATGCAGCAGCGGTCCGGGGCTCACCGACCAGACGAGCGACAAGATTTGGACCTCCGGCAGATTTCAGGCAGGACCTTCAGCGACCGGCGGATGAAAGACTTGGACAGCTTATCCGCAAATTACATGCTGTAATTAAGATGGTGCATCATCTACAAAATGTAACCATCACGCCGAATAAGCCTGAGCCTCTGATGATCACTCGTACGGTGGACTCATTAGCCTCGCTCATTAAACCCGCCGATCCTACGGATGAGGTTTTGGACCTCATTGAAGGCAACGCCAAAAACTGGGGACATACAACACTGCAGATCCTTCAGGATCACTACCAGAAAAGGCTGGACAGACTGTTGCAGGATCTCCCCGGTGATTTAACCAGAGACTGGAGGGAAGCCTTCACCGTGGCGACACGATGGGCTTACAGAAATCTGCCTCGTATTACGCAGGATGTCCTCGACCAGGCAGAGGCCCTGATCATCGCCTGCAGATCAGACTCGGAGCGGCGGAGTCCAGCGGCACCGGCTCCTCCACCGGTCAGGTCTGACCACCGCCGAGAGCCGCGCACATCGGCAGAGAGAAAAAGAAGACCCGTCAACCGGAGCGGGTCTCCATAAGCATTCAGGCTGAATGTCACGAGGCCACAAACCGTTCAGTGGGGACAATGACGGACATGAGACCGGACGGGTCTCCAAATTCAGTTCCTGCAGCCGCTCCTAAGGAACAGCGTGTACCGCGAGCTGCAGCCCGCCGCAACCCCTGTGTGGTGCAGGAGGACCTTCTCCCGCAGATCGTGGAGATGGCTTCACCCTCTGCTCCCAGACCGGCGGCACAGGGGCCGCCTTTCCGATCTTCAGCACCGGACAGCTCCCAGGAGGAGGAGAGTTTCGACGGAGAGGATCGCGACGTCGGAGATGAGGAGGAGGAGGAGTACGATGATGAGGGCGACAGCGACGACGATGAGGACGGAGTGGATACGGATTACGAGCCCCCAGTTTCCGGTTCGGGGCAGGATTATATTTCGGACAGCCCGGGGGAGGCAGAATACGAGGAGGACAGTGCATCTGCCCTGGCTCCAGCTTCAGCGGAGGAGCTTGTGTTAACAGGTCCGCCAGCGACCCGTGCGGATTCACCTGCCCCTATGCAGGAGGTCTTCAAGGTAAAGCGTCACCCTAATACGAACAGAAAACTGATTGACTGGACTCTGGAAGTTGAGAAAAGGTTTCTCATTGTTGGGGACTCGAATTTATCCAGAATTCCAGACCATCTCATTCCAGATCTGCAGATTGACAGTTATCCAGGTGCGAATTTTCGCCATATGCAGGCTTTACTTAAGAAAGCCCACGTTCCAGATGATTTGGTGGTTCAAAATGTGGTAATTTCAGCCGGTATTAACGCCAAGGAACAGAACATTAAAGAAACGGCTGTTAAACAGCTCCAGGGGGCTCTGAGGGGAGCTAAAAGCAGATTTCCATCTGCTGTGATTTGGGTCCCATTAGTTAATTTTTCCAGTGACCTATCTGTAATGGAGCAGAATAACATTAAACTGCTAAATCAGTATATTGAAAAAAATGTGTCACACATCCCCCTACTGGAGGACTCTCACTTTGCAACAGAGGACGATTCTATTCACTGGACCGAAGATACGGCCAGAGCAATGTTAGAACATTGGAGGTCCTTTTTAAACTTGAATGCCCCCTAAGTCCATTCAGGGTGGGGAATGTAAGGGGACAGCCCCTTATGTCCCAAAATATTATGGTTTTAACTAAAAATTTCACTCTGACAGAACAACAAAGTAATCTCCTCAATAAGGGTTTAACTTTTATTCCCACAATTAACACTCAAAAAAATCAAAAGACACAATTAGAATTGGATATTCAAAATTATCACAGAAAATTGAAATTAGCCTTATATTTTGAGAGTTCAAATAAAGAAGAACCCCCTCCATTTTTGCCGGCATCAAGGTGGACGCCTCCTGCTGGCAAACTGCCACCTGAAATCAATAGTTTGATCAAAAGGGATTTGGAGGACTTTACTAAAATATTTAAACCAATCAGAGAAAAACACAATATGTCAACACAAGAAGTACGCGCTTTGAGGTCTTTGATTCACAATAAACATATTGTAATCAAGCCAGCAGATAAGGGCAGCGCAGTGGTGATTTTGGGAAGGGATCAATACATTTTGGAAGTACAAAGACAATTAAATGACCCAGTGTATTATAAAAAATTAGATAAGCCTATTTATCTTGAAACTATTCCTTTGGTGAACCAAATTTTAGATGATTTACATAAACAAAACTTTATTACAACAAAACAAAAATCCTACTTGAGGGGAGACAGAGAACCCAGGCCCAGGAGATTCTATATTCTCCCAAAAATCCACAAAGATCCGGAAAAAGGGACAATTCCTTTCCAGCTCCCATCCGGGAGACCTATTGTTTCTGATTGTGGTAGCGAGACTTACCACACGGCAGAGTTTATCGATTTTTATTTAAATCCCCTGTCTGTTAAACATCCAGCTTACATAAAGGACACATATCACTTTATAGAGATAGTTAAAGGTATTAAAATCCCAGCAGATGCTTTGCTTTTCACGATGGACATTGACAGCTTATACACTAACATAGATATCAAAGCAGGTCTACAAACAGTTAAAAATGCATTACAAAAATACCCAGACTCTAAAAGACCGGATCAGGCCATTCTACAACTATTGGAAATAAATTTAACTAGAAATGACTTTGAATTTAATGGGGAATTCTATCTTCAAATCAAAGGAACAGCAATGGGAAAGAGGTTTGCACCTGCATATGCAAACATATTCATGGCAGATTGGGAAGAAAAATCACTAAATAAATGCTCACAGAAACCATTATATTATTATCGTTATTTGGATGATATCTGGGGAATTTGGTCTTACTCAGAGACAGATTTTCAAAAATTTGTGGATGTTTTAAATAATCATGACCCTTCAATTAAAATTAAATATGATTTACAGAGTCAGGCAGTTAATTTTCTGGACACAACAGTGTACAAAGGCCCAAATTTTGCACAGACACAACAGTTAGGAATTAAGGTTTTCTTTAAAGAAACGGACACTCATGCTCTGCTTTACAAAACAAGTTTTCACCCTAAACATACATATAAAGGTGTAGTTAAATCCCAATTGTTGAGATTCCACAGGATCTGTACCAGAGCTGAGGATTTTTGGAGTTCTGTTCAAATTTTGTTCAAAGCTTTACGCAAGAGGGGTTACTCCAGAACATTTTTGAGAAAATGCCTCAAAACATTTCAACAGAGAAAACAGGAGGACAATAAGAAAATCATTCCCTTTATTACAACATTTTCATCACCTAGTACAATAATTCAGAGAACCTTTAAGAACAATTTTCAGGATATTTTACAAAATAATGGCTTACTGGAGGATCATAAACTAATTGCAGCATTCAGGAGGAATAAAAACCTAAAAGATCTTCTTGTTAGAGCAAAATTAAAACCTTTGCAATCTAAAATTCAAAGATCACCTACATTTTTCTGGAGACCCAAGATGATTAGAAATAAGTCAAATCACACGCTATTTGAAATTGAACAGAACTTCACACACAAAACAAAAAACTGCATTTACCTTATTTCCTGTTCTTTGTGTAATAAACAATATGTGGGACAAACCAAAAACTCCATTAGCACAAGAATGTGGCAACATAAATATAATATTGTTCACAAGAGAGAGGTGCATACCCCATTGGTCAAACATTTTCTGGCACATGGTTTAAGATCATTAAAAATATGTGGTATTCAGAGCAACTCTGTATGGACAGATGATGAAAGGAGAAAAATGGAAAGAAGATGGATATATCTGCTCGGAACCAGAGTGCCAACAGGCTTAAATGTTGTATGACTCAGGGTTGTTGTGAACGGTGTGAGAGACATTATTATTATTTTTACTCTTGTTATGGTTTTGGTTGTTGTTGTTATTGTTATTATTCTAATCTTAACCCTACCCCTAATTCTGTTTCTAACCCTAACCGTTACCCTAATTTGAATCCTAACCCTAACCCTTAGTTAATGTTTATAAGTTCATTTAACCCTAAATATAAATAAAATAACTAATTTATAAGGAGAAGGTTGGATTCACGAGGTTGTTTCTACTCAATACAGCAGCATGCATGCAGGGGAGGGGCTTAGAGCACGCAGGGCCCATGGCTTATTACGCGCAGGGCCCATGGTTTAGGACACGCGGGGCCCATGAGGCCGACGCGTGTAAGACAGTGAATAAAGCAACCACCTTTGTCTCTCTTTTCACTTTTGCGCCTTTTCAGCCAAGTGGTAGCTACGTTTTTGTGTGCATAGAGCCTGATGAAGGCAGAATTTTGCCGAAACGCGTAGCGAGCACACTTTATTCTAATTTTGTATTGTTTATTTTTTGATTTTTTGTGAATAAAAAACACTCTTTTAAGTGGTTGTCCCGCATTTTTCTTCTTTTTCAAATTTTTCAATTTTTCCTTTTTACGAAAAATTTCCTTGGTGGAAAAACTTACACCTACCATGTACTTCCACGACGGAGAAGAAGATGGAGGTGCTTGGACCACAGTGCGCTACGGTAGGAGACGTTACAACAATCCCCGTGCGCTCAACCTTAATTACCGGGGCCAACCGGACCAGAGGATGGACCGTGCCTTTCCCGTCTCCGGCTGGAAGAGGGCGCCAAGGTTCCCGAATTTTGGCTGGAGTAGGGCTTCACCTCCTAATCCTAACTGGCGAGCGCCTCCTCGTTTCGGAGGGTCCCGACCTTATTTTCAACAGCCCCGCTCGTATGCAGCAGCGGTCCGGGGCTCACCGACCAGACGAGCGACAAGATTTGGACCTCCGGCAGATTTCAGGCAGGACCTTCAGCGACCGGCGGATGAAAGACTTGGACAGCTTATCCGCAAATTACATGCTGTAATTAAGATGGTGCATCATCTACAAAATGTAACCATCACGCCGAATAAGCCTGAGCCTCTGATGATCCCTCGTACGGTGGACTCATTAGCCTCGCTCATTAAACCCGCCGATCCTACGGATGAGGTTTTGGACCTCATTGAAGGCAACGCCAAAAACTGGGGACATACAACACTGCAGATCCTTCAGGATCACTACCAGAAAAGGCTGGACAGACTGTTGCAGGATCTCCCCGGTGATTTAACCAGAGACTGGAGGGAAGCCTTCACCGTGGCGACACGATGGGCTTACAGAAATCTGCCTCGTATTACGCAGGATGTCCTCGACCAGGCAGAGGCCCTGATCATCGCCTGCAGATCAGACTCGGAGCGGCGGAGTCCAGCGGCACCGGCTCCTCCACCGGTCAGGTCTGACCACCGCCGAGAGCCGCGCACATCGGCAGAGAGAAAAAAGAAGACCCGTCAACCGGAGCGGGTCTCCATAAGCATTCAGGCTGAATGTCACGAGGCCACAAACCGTTCAGTGGGGACAATGACGGACATGAGACCGGACGGGTCTCCAAATTCAGTTCCTGCAGCCGCTCCTAAGGAACAGCGTGTACCGCGAGCTGCAGCCCGCCGCAACCCCTGTGTGGTGCAGGAGGACCTTCTCCCGCAGATCGTGGAGATGGCTTCACCCTCTGCTCCCAGACCGGCGGCACAGGGGCCGCCTTTCCGATCTTCAGCACCGGACAGCTCCCAGGAGGAGGAGAGTTCCGACGGAGAGGATCGCGACGTCGGAGATGAGGAGGAGGAGGAGTACGATGATGAGGGCGACAGCGACGACGATGAGGACGGAGTGGATACGGATTACGAGCCCCCAGTTTCCGGTTCGGGGCAGGATTATATTTCGGACAGCCCGGGGGAGGCAGAATACGAGGAGGACAGTGCATCTGCCCTGGCTCCAGCTTCAGCGGAGGAGCTTGTGTTAACAGGTCCGCCAGCGACCCGTGCGGATTCACCTGCCCCTATGCAGGAGGTCTTCAAGGTAAAGCGTCACCCTAATACGAACAGAAAACTGATTGACTGGACTCTGGAAGTTGAGAAAAGGTTTCTCATTGTTGGGGACTCGAATTTATCCAGAATTCCAGACCATCTCATTCCAGATCTGCAGATTGACAGTTATCCAGGTGCGAATTTTCGCCATATGCAGGCTTTACTTAAGAAAGCCCACGTTCCAGATGATTTGGTGGTTCAAAATGTGGTAATTTCAGCCGGTATTAACGCCAAGGAACAGAACATTAAAGAAACGGCTGTTAAACAGCTCCAGGGGGCTCTGAGGGGAGCTAAAAGCAGATTTCCATCTGCTGTGATTTGGGTCCCATTAGTTAATTTTTCCAGTGACCTATCTGTAATGGAGCAGAATAACATTAAACTGCTAAATCAGTATATTGAAAAAAATGTGTCACACATCCCCCTACTGGAGGACTCTCACTTTGCAACAGAGGACGATTCTATTCACTGGACCGAAGATACGGCCAGAGCAATGTTAGAACATTGGAGGTCCTTTTTAAACTTGAATGCCCCCTAAGTCCATTCAGGGTGGGGAATGTAAGGGGACAGCCCCTTATGTCCCAAAATATTATGGTTTTAACTAAAAATTTCACTCTGACAGAACAACAAAGTAATCTCCTCAATAAGGGTTTAACTTTTATTCCCACAATTAACACTCAAAAAAATCAAAAGACACAATTAGAATTGGATATTCAAAATTATCACAGAAAATTGAAATTAGCCTTATATTTTGAGAGTTCAAATAAAGAAGAACCCCCTCCATTTTTGCCGGCATCAAGGTGGACGCCTCCTGCTGGCAAACTGCCACCTGAAATCAATAGTTTGATCAAAAGGGATTTGGAGGACTTTACTAAAATATTTAAACCAATCAGAGAAAAACACAATATGTCAACACAAGAAGTACGCGCTTTGAGGTCTTTGATTCACAATAAACATATTGTAATCAAGCCAGCAGATAAGGGCAGCGCAGTGGTGATTTTGGGAAGGGATCAATACATTTTGGAAGTACAAAGACAATTAAATGACCCAGTGTATTATAAAAAATTAGATAAGCCTATTTATCTTGAAACTATTCCTTTGGTGAACCAAATTTTAGATGATTTACATAAACAAAACTTTATTACAACAAAACAAAAATCCTACTTGAGGGGAGACAGAGAACCCAGGCCCAGGAGATTCTATATTCTCCCAAAAATCCACAAAGATCCGGAAAAAGGGACAATTCCTTTCCAGCTCCCATCCGGGAGACCTATTGTTTCTGATTGTGGTAGCGAGACTTACCACACGGCAGAGTTTATCGATTTTTATTTAAATCCCCTGTCTGTTAAACATCCAGCTTACATAAAGGACACATATCACTTTATAGAGATAGTTAAAGGTATTAAAATCCCAGCAGATGCTTTGCTTTTCACGATGGACATTGACAGCTTATACACTAACATAGATATCAAAGCAGGTCTACAAACAGTTAAAAATGCATTACAAAAATACCCAGACTCTAAAAGACCGGATCAGGCCATTCTACAACTATTGGAAATAAATTTAACTAGAAATGACTTTGAATTTAATGGGGAATTCTATCTTCAAATCAAAGGAACAGCAATGGGAAAGAGGTTTGCACCTGCATATGCAAACATATTCATGGCAGATTGGGAAGAAAAATCACTAAATAAATGCTCACAGAAACCATTATATTATTATCGTTATTTGGATGATATCTGGGGAATTTGGTCTTACTCAGAGACAGATTTTCAAAAATTTGTGGATGTTTTAAATAATCATGACCCTTCAATTAAAATTAAATATGATTTACAGAGTCAGGCAGTTAATTTTCTGGACACAACAGTGTACAAAGGCCCAAATTTTGCACAGACACAACAGTTAGGAATTAAGGTTTTCTTTAAAGAAACGGACACTCATGCTCTGCTTTACAAAACAAGTTTTCACCCTAAACATACATATAAAGGTGTAGTTAAATCCCAATTGTTGAGATTCCACAGGATCTGTACCAGAGCTGAGGATTTTTGGAGTTCTGTTCAAATTTTGTTCAAAGCTTTACGCAAGAGGGGTTACTCCAGAACATTTTTGAGAAAATGCCTCAAAACATTTCAACAGAGAAAACAGGAGGACAATAAGAAAATCATTCCCTTTATTACAACATTTTCATCACCTAGTACAATAATTCAGAGAACCTTTAAGAACAATTTTCAGGATATTTTACAAAATAATGGCTTACTGGAGGATCATAAACTAATTGCAGCATTCAGGAGGAATAAAAACCTAAAAGATCTTCTTGTTAGAGCAAAATTAAAACCTTTGCAATCTAAAATTCAAAGATCACCTACATTTTTCTGGAGACCCAAGATGATTAGAAATAAGTCAAATCACACGCTATTTGAAATTGAACAGAACTTCACACACAAAACAAAAAACTGCATTTACCTTATTTCCTGTTCTTTGTGTAATAAACAATATGTGGGACAAACCAAAAACTCCATTAGCACAAGAATGTGGCAACATAAATATAATATTGTTCACAAGAGAGAGGTGCATACCCCATTGGTCAAACATTTTCTGGCACATGGTTTAAGATCATTAAAAATATGTGGTATTCAGAGCAACTCTGTATGGACAGATGATGAAAGGAGAAAAATGGAAAGAAGATGGATATATCTGCTCGGAACCAGAGTGCCAACAGGCTTAAATGTTGTATGACTCAGGGTTGTTGTGAACGGTGTGAGAGACATTATTATTATTTTTACTCTTGTTATGGTTTTGGTTGTTGTTGTTATTGTTATTATTCTAATCTTAACCCTACCCCTAATTCTGTTTCTAACCCTAACCGTTACCCTAATTTGAATCCTAACCCTAACCCTTAGTTAATGTTTATAAGTTCATTTAACCCTAAATATAAATAAAATAACTAATTTATAAGGAGAAGGTTGGATTCACGAGGTTGTTTCTACTCAATACAGCAGCATGCATGCAGGGGAGGGGCTTAGAGCACGCAGGGCCCATGGCTTATTACGCGCAGGGCCCATGGTTTAGGACACGCGGGGCCCATGAGGCCGACGCGTGTAAGACAGTGAATAAAGCAACCACCTTTGTCTCTCTTTTCACTTTTGCGCCTTTTCAGCCAAGTGGTAGCTACGTTTTTGTGTGCATAGAGCCTGATGAAGGCAGAATTTTGCCGAAACGCGTAGCGAGCACACTTTATTCTAATTTTGTATTGTTTATTTTTTGATTTTTTGTGAATAAAAAACACTCTTTTAAGTGGTTGTCCCGCATTTTTCTTCTTTTTCAAATTTTTCAATTTTTCCTTTTTACGAAAAATTTCCTTGGTGGAAAAACTTACACCTACCATGTACTTCCACGACGGAGAAGAAGATGGAGGTGCTTGGACCACAGTGCGCTACGGTAGGAGACGTTACAACAATCCCCGTGCGCTCAACCTTAATTACCGGGGCCAACCGGACCAGAGGATGGACCGTGCCTTTCCCGTCTCCGGCTGGAAGAGGGCGCCAAGGTTCCCGAATTTTGGCTGGAGTAGGGCTTCACCTCCTAATCCTAACTGGCGAGCGCCTCCTCGTTTCGGAGGGTCCCGACCTTATTTTCAACAGCCCCGCTCGTATGCAGCAGCGGTCCGGGGCTCACCGACCAGACGAGCGACAAGATTTGGACCTCCGGCAGATTTCAGGCAGGACCTTCAGCGACCGGCGGATGAAAGACTTGGACAGCTTATCCGCAAATTACATGCTGTAATTAAGATGGTGCATCATCTACAAAATGTAACCATCACGCCGAATAAGCCTGAGCCTCTGATGATCACTCGTACGGTGGACTCATTAGCCTCGCTCATTAAACCCGCCGATCCTACGGATGAGGTTTTGGACCTCATTGAAGGCAACGCCAAAAACTGGGGACATACAACACTGCAGATCCTTCAGGATCACTACCAGAAAAGGCTGGACAGACTGTTGCAGGATCTCCCCGGTGATTTAACCAGAGACTGGAGGGAAGCCTTCACCGTGGCGACACGATGGGCTTACAGAAATCTGCCTCGTATTACGCAGGATGTCCTCGACCAGGCAGAGGCCCTGATCATCGCCTGCAGATCAGACTCGGAGCGGCGGAGTCCAGCGGCACCGGCTCCTCCACCGGTCAGGTCTGACCACCGCCGAGAGCCGCGCACATCGGCAGAGAGAAAAAAGAAGACCCGTCAACCGGAGCGGGTCTCCATAAGCATTCAGGCTGAATGTCACGAGGCCACAAACCGTTCAGTGGGGACAATGACGGACATGAGACCGGACGGGTCTCCAAATTCAGTTCCTGCAGCCGCTCCTAAGGAACAGCGTGTACCGCGAGCTGCAGCCCGCCGCAACCCCTGTGTGGTGCAGGAGGACCTTCTCCCGCAGATCGTGGAGATGGCTTCACCCTCTGCTCCCAGACCGGCGGCACAGGGGCCGCCTTTCCGATCTTCAGCACCGGACAGCTCCCAGGAGGAGGAGAGTTCCGACGGAGAGGATCGCGACGTCGGAGATGAGGAGGAGGAGGAGTACGATGATGAGGGCGACAGCGACGACGATGAGGACGGAGTGGATACGGATTACGAGCCCCCAGTTTCCGGTTCGGGGCAGGATTATATTTCGGACAGCCCGGGGGAGGCAGAATACGAGGAGGACAGTGCATCTGCCCTGGCTCCAGCTTCAGCGGAGGAGCTTGTGTTAACAGGTCCGCCAGCGACCCGTGCGGATTCACCTGCCCCTATGCAGGAGGTCTTCAAGGTAAAGCGTCACCCTAATACGAACAGAAAACTGATTGACTGGACTCTGGAAGTTGAGAAAAGGTTTCTCATTGTTGGGGACTCGAATTTATCCAGAATTCCAGACCATCTCATTCCAGATCTGCAGATTGACAGTTATCCAGGTGCGAATTTTCGCCATATGCAGGCTTTACTTAAGAAAGCCCACGTTCCAGATGATTTGGTGGTTCAAAATGTGGTAATTTCAGCCGGTATTAACGCCAAGGAACAGAACATTAAAGAAACGGCTGTTAAACAGCTCCAGGGGGCTCTGAGGGGAGCTAAAAGCAGATTTCCATCTGCTGTGATTTGGGTCCCATTAGTTAATTTTTCCAGTGACCTATCTGTAATGGAGCAGAATAACATTAAACTGCTAAATCAGTATATTGAAAAAAATGTGTCACACATCCCCCTACTGGAGGACTCTCACTTTGCAACAGAGGACGATTCTATTCACTGGACCGAAGATACGGCCAGAGCAATGTTAGAACATTGGAGGTCCTTTTTAAACTTGAATGCCCCCTAAGTCCATTCAGGGTGGGGAATGTAAGGGGACAGCCCCTTATGTCCCAAAATATTATGGTTTTAACTAAAAATTTCACTCTGACAGAACAACAAAGTAATCTCCTCAATAAGGGTTTAACTTTTATTCCCACAATTAACACTCAAAAAAATCAAAAGACACAATTAGAATTGGATATTCAAAATTATCACAGAAAATTGAAATTAGCCTTATATTTTGAGAGTTCAAATAAAGAAGAACCCCCTCCATTTTTGCCGGCATCAAGGTGGACGCCTCCTGCTGGCAAACTGCCACCTGAAATCAATAGTTTGATCAAAAGGGATTTGGAGGACTTTACTAAAATATTTAAACCAATCAGAGAAAAACACAATATGTCAACACAAGAAGTACGCGCTTTGAGGTCTTTGATTCACAATAAACATATTGTAATCAAGCCAGCAGATAAGGGCAGCGCAGTGGTGATTTTGGGAAGGGATCAATACATTTTGGAAGTACAAAGACAATTAAATGACCCAGTGTATTATAAAAAATTAGATAAGCCTATTTATCTTGAAACTATTCCTTTGGTGAACCAAATTTTAGATGATTTACATAAACAAAACTTTATTACAACAAAACAAAAATCCTACTTGAGGGGAGACAGAGAACCCAGGCCCAGGAGATTCTATATTCTCCCAAAAATCCACAAAGATCCGGAAAAATGGACAATTCCTTTCCAGCTCCCATCCGGGAGACCTATTGTTTCTGATTGTGGTAGCGAGACTTACCACACGGCAGAGTTTATCGATTTTTATTTAAATCCCCTGTCTGTTAAACATCCAGCTTACATAAAGGACACATATCACTTTATAGAGATAGTTAAAGGTATTAAAATCCCAGCAGATGCTTTGCTTTTCACGATGGACATTGACAGCTTATACACTAACATAGATATCAAAGCAGGTCTACAAACAGTTAAAAATGCATTACAAAAATACCCAGACTCTAAAAGACCGGATCAGGCCATTCTACAACTATTGGAAATAAATTTAACTAGAAATGACTTTGAATTTAATGGGGAATTCTATCTTCAAATCAAAGGAACAGCAATGGGAAAGAGGTTTGCACCTGCATATGCAAACATATTCATGGCAGATTGGGAAGAAAAATCACTAAATAAATGCTCACAGAAACCATTATATTATTATCGTTATTTGGATGATATCTGGGGAATTTGGTCTTACTCAGAGACAGATTTTCAAAAATTTGTGGATGTTTTAAATAATCATGACCCTTCAATTAAAATTAAATATGATTTACAGAGTCAGGCAGTTAATTTTCTGGACACAACAGTGTACAAAGGCCCAAATTTTGCACAGACACAACAGTTAGGAATTAAGGTTTTCTTTAAAGAAACGGACACTCATGCTCTGCTTTACAAAACAAGTTTTCACCCTAAACATACATATAAAGGTGTAGTTAAATCCCAATTGTTGAGATTCCACAGGATCTGTACCAGAGCTGAGGATTTTTGGAGTTCTGTTCAAATTTTGTTCAAAGCTTTACGCAAGAGGGGTTACTCCAGAACATTTTTGAGAAAATGCCTCAAAACATTTCAACAGAGAAAACAGGAGGACAATAAGAAAATCATTCCCTTTATTACAACATTTTCATCACCTAGTACAATAATTCAGAGAACCTTTAAGAACAATTTTCAGGATATTTTACAAAATAATGGCTTACTGGAGGATCATAAACTAATTGCAGCATTCAGGAGGAATAAAAACCTAAAAGATCTTCTTGTTAGAGCAAAATTAAAACCTTTGCAATCTAAAATTCAAAGATCACCTACATTTTTCTGGAGACCCAAGATGATTAGAAATAAGTCAAATCACACGCTATTTGAAATTGAACAGAACTTCACACACAAAACAAAAAACTGCATTTACCTTATTTCCTGTTCTTTGTGTAATAAACAATATGTGGGACAAACCAAAAACTCCATTAGCACAAGAATGTGGCAACATAAATATAATATTGTTCACAAGAGAGAGGTGCATACCCCATTGGTCAAACATTTTCTGGCACATGGTTTAAGATCATTAAAAATATGTGGTATTCAGAGCAACTCTGTATGGACAGATGATGAAAGGAGAAAAATGGAAAGAAGATGGATATATCTGCTCGGAACCAGAGTGCCAACAGGCTTAAATGTTGTATGACTCAGGGTTGTTGTGAACGGTGTGAGAGACATTATTATTATTTTTACTCTTGTTATGGTTTTGGTTGTTGTTGTTATTGTTATTATTCTAATCTTAACCCTACCCCTAATTCTGTTTCTAACCCTAACCGTTACCCTAATTTGAATCCTAACCCTAACCCTTAGTTAATGTTTATAAGTTCATTTAACCCTAAATATAAATAAAATAACTAATTTATAAGGAGAAGGTTGGATTCACGAGGTTGTTTCTACTCAATACAGCAGCATGCATGCAGGGGAGGGGCTTAGAGCACGCAGGGCCCATGGCTTATTACGCGCAGGGCCCATGGTTTAGGACACGCGGGGCCCATGAGGCCGACGCGTGTAAGACAGTGAATAAAGCAACCACCTTTGTCTCTCTTTTCACTTTTGCGCCTTTTCAGCCAAGTGGTAGCTACGTTTTTGTGTGCATAGAGCCTGATGAAGGCAGAATTTTGCCGAAACGCGTAGCGAGCACACTTTATTCTAATTTTGTATTGTTTATTTTTTGATTTTTTGTGAATAAAAAACACTCTTTTAAGTGGTTGTCCCGCATTTTTCTTCTTTTTCAAATTTTTCAATTTTTCCTTTTTACGAAAAATTTCCTTGGTGGAAAAACTTACACCTACCATGTACTTCCACGACGGAGAAGAAGATGGAGGTGCTTGGACCACAGTGCGCTACGGTAGGAGACGTTACAACAATCCCCGTGCGCTCAACCTTAATTACCGGGGCCAACCGGACCAGAGGATGGACCGTGCCTTTCCCGTCTCCGGCTGGAAGAGGGCGCCAAGGTTCCCGAATTTTGGCTGGAGTAGGGCTTCACCTCCTAATCCTAACTGGCGAGCGCCTCCTCGTTTCGGAGGGTCCCGACCTTATTTTCAACAGCCCCGCTCGTATGCAGCAGCGGTCCGGGGCTCACCGACCAGACGAGCGACAAGATTTGGACCTCCGGCAGATTTCAGGCAGGACCTTCAGCGACCGGCGGATGAAAGACTTGGACAGCTTATCCGCAAATTACATGCTGTAATTAAGATGGTGCATCATCTACAAAATGTAACCATCACGCCGAATAAGCCTGAGCCTCTGATGATCACTCGTACGGTGGACTCATTAGCCTCGCTCATTAAACCCGCCGATCCTACGGATGAGGTTTTGGACCTCATTGAAGGCAACGCCAAAAACTGGGGACATACAACACTGCAGATCCTTCAGGATCACTACCAGAAAAGGCTGGACAGACTGTTGCAGGATCTCCCCGGTGATTTAACCAGAGACTGGAGGGAAGCCTTCACCGTGGCGACACGATGGGCTTACAGAAATCTGCCTCGTATTACGCAGGATGTCCTCGACCAGGCAGAGGCCCTGATCATCGCCTGCAGATCAGACTCGGAGCGGCGGAGTCCAGCGGCACCGGCTCCTCCACCGGTCAGGTCTGACCACCGCCGAGAGCCGCGCACATCGGCAGAGAGAAAAAAGAAGACCCGTCAACCGGAGCGGGTCTCCATAAGCATTCAGGCTGAATGTCACGAGGCCACAAACCGTTCAGTGGGGACAATGACGGACATGAGACCGGACGGGTCTCCAAATTCAGTTCCTGCAGCCGCTCCTAAGGAACAGCGTGTACCGCGAGCTGCAGCCCGCCGCAACCCCTGTGTGGTGCAGGAGGACCTTCTCCCGCAGATCGTGGAGATGGCTTCACCCTCTGCTCCCAGACCGGCGGCACAGGGGCCGCCTTTCCGATCTTCAGCACCGGACAGCTCCCAGGAGGAGGAGAGTTCCGACGGAGAGGATCGCGACGTCGGAGATGAGGAGGAGGAGGAGTACGATGATGAGGGCGACAGCGACGACGATGAGGACGGAGTGGATACGGATTACGAGCCCCCAGTTTCCGGTTCGGGGCAGGATTATATTTCGGACAGCCCGGGGGAGGCAGAATACGAGGAGGACAGTGCATCTGCCCTGGCTCCAGCTTCAGCGGAGGAGCTTGTGTTAACAGGTCCGCCAGCGACCCGTGCGGATTCACCTGCCCCTATGCAGGAGGTCTTCAAGGTAAAGCGTCACCCTAATACGAACAGAAAACTGATTGACTGGACTCTGGAAGTTGAGAAAAGGTTTCTCATTGTTGGGGACTCGAATTTATCCAGAATTCCAGACCATCTCATTCCAGATCTGCAGATTGACAGTTATCCAGGTGCGAATTTTCGCCATATGCAGGCTTTACTTAAGAAAGCCCACGTTCCAGATGATTTGGTGGTTCAAAATGTGGTAATTTCAGCCGGTATTAACGCCAAGGAACAGAACATTAAAGAAACGGCTGTTAAACAGCTCCAGGGGGCTCTGAGGGGAGCTAAAAGCAGATTTCCATCTGCTGTGATTTGGGTCCCATTAGTTAATTTTTCCAGTGACCTATCTGTAATGGAGCAGAATAACATTAAACTGCTAAATCAGTATATTGAAAAAAATGTGTCACACATCCCCCTACTGGAGGACTCTCACTTTGCAACAGAGGACGATTCTATTCACTGGACCGAAGATACGGCCAGAGCAATGTTAGAACATTGGAGGTCCTTTTTAAACTTGAATGCCCCCTAAGTCCATTCAGGGTGGGGAATGTAAGGGGACAGCCCCTTATGTCCCAAAATATTATGGTTTTAACTAAAAATTTCACTCTGACAGAACAACAAAGTAATCTCCTCAATAAGGGTTTAACTTTTATTCCCACAATTAACACTCAAAAAAATCAAAAGACACAATTAGAATTGGATATTCAAAATTATCACAGAAAATTGAAATTAGCCTTATATTTTGAGAGTTCAAATAAAGAAGAACCCCCTCCATTTTTGCCGGCATCAAGGTGGACGCCTCCTGCTGGCAAACTGCCACCTGAAATCAATAGTTTGATCAAAAGGGATTTGGAGGACTTTACTAAAATATTTAAACCAATCAGAGAAAAACACAATATGTCAACACAAGAAGTACGCGCTTTGAGGTCTTTGATTCACAATAAACATATTGTAATCAAGCCAGCAGATAAGGGCAGCGCAGTGGTGATTTTGGGAAGGGATCAATACATTTTGGAAGTACAAAGACAATTAAATGACCCAGTGTATTATAAAAAATTAGATAAGCCTATTTATCTTGAAACTATTCCTTTGGTGAACCAAATTTTAGATGATTTACATAAACAAAACTTTATTACAACAAAACAAAAATCCTACTTGAGGGGAGACAGAGAACCCAGGCCCAGGAGATTCTATATTCTCCCAAAAATCCACAAAGATCCGGAAAAATGGACAATTCCTTTCCAGCTCCCATCCGGGAGACCTATTGTTTCTGATTGTGGTAGCGAGACTTACCACACGGCAGAGTTTATCGATTTTTATTTAAATCCCCTGTCTGTTAAACATCCAGCTTACATAAAGGACACATATCACTTTATAGAGATAGTTAAAGGTATTAAAATCCCAGCAGATGCTTTGCTTTTCACGATGGACATTGACAGCTTATACACTAACATAGATATCAAAGCAGGTCTACAAACAGTTAAAAATGCATTACAAAAATACCCAGACTCTAAAAGACCGGATCAGGCCATTCTACAACTATTGGAAATAAATTTAACTAGAAATGACTTTGAATTTAATGGGGAATTCTATCTTCAAATCAAAGGAACAGCAATGGGAAAGAGGTTTGCACCTGCATATGCAAACATATTCATGGCAGATTGGGAAGAAAAATCACTAAATAAATGCTCACAGAAACCATTATATTATTATCGTTATTTGGATGATATCTGGGGAATTTGGTCTTACTCAGAGACAGATTTTCAAAAATTTGTGGATGTTTTAAATAATCATGACCCTTCAATTAAAATTAAATATGATTTACAGAGTCAGGCAGTTAATTTTCTGGACACAACAGTGTACAAAGGCCCAAATTTTGCACAGACACAACAGTTAGGAATTAAGGTTTTCTTTAAAGAAACGGACACTCATGCTCTGCTTTACAAAACAAGTTTTCACCCTAAACATACATATAAAGGTGTAGTTAAATCCCAATTGTTGAGATTCCACAGGATCTGTACCAGAGCTGAGGATTTTTGGAGTTCTGTTCAAATTTTGTTCAAAGCTTTACGCAAGAGGGGTTACTCCAGAACATTTTTGAGAAAATGCCTCAAAACATTTCAACAGAGAAAACAGGAGGACAATAAGAAAATCATTCCCTTTATTACAACATTTTCATCACCTAGTACAATAATTCAGAGAACCTTTAAGAACAATTTTCAGGATATTTTACAAAATAATGGCTTACTGGAGGATCATAAACTAATTGCAGCATTCAGGAGGAATAAAAACCTAAAAGATCTTCTTGTTAGAGCAAAATTAAAACCTTTGCAATCTAAAATTCAAAGATCACCTACATTTTTCTGGAGACCCAAGATGATTAGAAATAAGTCAAATCACACGCTATTTGAAATTGAACAGAACTTCACACACAAAACAAAAAACTGCATTTACCTTATTTCCTGTTCTTTGTGTAATAAACAATATGTGGGACAAACCAAAAACTCCATTAGCACAAGAATGTGGCAACATAAATATAATATTGTTCACAAGAGAGAGGTGCATACCCCATTGGTCAAACATTTTCTGGCACATGGTTTAAGATCATTAAAAATATGTGGTATTCAGAGCAACTCTGTATGGACAGATGATGAAAGGAGAAAAATGGAAAGAAGATGGATATATCTGCTCGGAACCAGAGTGCCAACAGGCTTAAATGTTGTATGACTCAGGGTTGTTGTGAACGGTGTGAGAGACATTATTATTATTTTTACTCTTGTTATGGTTTTGGTTGTTGTTATTGTTATTATTCTAATCTTAACCCTACCCCTAATTCTGTTTCTAACCCTAACCGTTACCCTAATTTGAATCCTAACCCTAACCCTTAGTTAATGTTTATAAGTTCATTTAACCCTAAATATAAATAAAATAACTAATTTATAAGGAGAAGGTTGGATTCACGAGGTTGTTTCTACTCAATACAGCAGCATGCATGCAGGGGAGGGGCTTAGAGCACGCAGGGCCCATGGCTTATTACGCGCAGGGCCCATGGTTTAGGACACGCGGGGCCCATGAGGCCGACGCGTGTAAGACAGTGAATAAAGCAACCACCTTTGTCTCTCTTTTCACTTTTGCGCCTTTTCAGCCAAGTGGTAGCTACGTTTTTGTGTGCATAGAGCCTGATGAAGGCAGAATTTTGCCGAAACGCGTAGCGAGCACACTTTATTCTAATTTTGTATTGTTTATTTTTTGATTTTTTGTGAATAAAAAACACTCTTTTAAGTGGTTGTCCCGCATTTTTCTTCTTTTTCAAATTTTTCAATTTTTCCTTTTTACGAAAAATTTCCTTGGTGGAAAAACTTACACCTACCATGTACTTCCACGACGGAGAAGAAGATGGAGGTGCTTGGACCACAGTGCGCTACGGTAGGAGACGTTACAACAATCCCCGTGCGCTCAACCTTAATTACCGGGGCCAACCGGACCAGAGGATGGACCGTGCCTTTCCCGTCTCCGGCTGGAAGAGGGCGCCAAGGTTCCCGAATTTTGGCTGGAGTAGGGCTTCACCTCCTAATCCTAACTGGCGAGCGCCTCCTCGTTTCGGAGGGTCCCGACCTTATTTTCAACAGCCCCGCTCGTATGCAGCAGCGGTCCGGGGCTCACCGACCAGACGAGCGACAAGATTTGGACCTCCGGCAGATTTCAGGCAGGACCTTCAGCGACCGGCGGATGAAAGACTTGGACAGCTTATCCGCAAATTACATGCTGTAATTAAGATGGTGCATCATCTACAAAATGTAACCATCACGCCGAATAAGCCTGAGCCTCTGATGATCACTCGTACGGTGGACTCATTAGCCTCGCTCATTAAACCCGCCGATCCTACGGATGAGGTTTTGGACCTCATTGAAGGCAACGCCAAAAACTGGGGACATACAACACTGCAGATCCTTCAGGATCACTACCAGAAAAGGCTGGACAGACTGTTGCAGGATCTCCCCGGTGATTTAACCAGAGACTGGAGGGAAGCCTTCACCGTGGCGACACGATGGGCTTACAGAAATCTGCCTCGTATTACGCAGGATGTCCTCGACCAGGCAGAGGCCCTGATCATCGCCTGCAGATCAGACTCGGAGCGGCGGAGTCCAGCGGCACCGGCTCCTCCACCGGTCAGGTCTGACCACCGCCGAGAGCCGCGCACATCGGCAGAGAGAAAAAAGAAGACCCGTCAACCGGAGCGGGTCTCCATAAGCATTCAGGCTGAATGTCACGAGGCCACAAACCGTTCAGTGGGGACAATGACGGACATGAGACCGGACGGGTCTCCAAATTCAGTTCCTGCAGCCGCTCCTAAGGAACAGCGTGTACCGCGAGCTGCAGCCCGCCGCAACCCCTGTGTGGTGCAGGAGGACCTTCTCCCGCAGATCGTGGAGATGGCTTCACCCTCTGCTCCCAGACCGGCGGCACAGGGGCCGCCTTTCCGATCTTCAGCACCGGACAGCTCCCAGGAGGAGGAGAGTTCCGACGGAGAGGATCGCGACGTCGGAGATGAGGAGGAGGAGGAGTACGATGATGAGGGCGACAGCGACGACGATGAGGACGGAGTGGATACGGATTACGAGCCCCCAGTTTCCGGTTCGGGGCAGGATTATATTTCGGACAGCCCGGGGGAGGCAGAATACGAGGAGGACAGTGCATCTGCCCTGGCTCCAGCTTCAGCGGAGGAGCTTGTGTTAACAGGTCCGCCAGCGACCCGTGCGGATTCACCTGCCCCTATGCAGGAGGTCTTCAAGGTAAAGCGTCACCCTAATACGAACAGAAAACTGATTGACTGGACTCTGGAAGTTGAGAAAAGGTTTCTCATTGTTGGGGACTCGAATTTATCCAGAATTCCAGACCATCTCATTCCAGATCTGCAGATTGACAGTTATCCAGGTGCGAATTTTCGCCATATGCAGGCTTTACTTAAGAAAGCCCACGTTCCAGATGATTTGGTGGTTCAAAATGTGGTAATTTCAGCCGGTATTAACGCCAAGGAACAGAACATTAAAGAAACGGCTGTTAAACAGCTCCAGGGGGCTCTGAGGGGAGCTAAAAGCAGATTTCCATCTGCTGTGATTTGGGTCCCATTAGTTAATTTTTCCAGTGACCTATCTGTAATGGAGCAGAATAACATTAAACTGCTAAATCAGTATATTGAAAAAAATGTGTCACACATCCCCCTACTGGAGGACTCTCACTTTGCAACAGAGGACGATTCTATTCACTGGACCGAAGATACGGCCAGAGCAATGTTAGAACATTGGAGGTCCTTTTTAAACTTGAATGCCCCCTAAGTCCATTCAGGGTGGGGAATGTAAGGGGACAGCCCCTTATGTCCCAAAATATTATGGTTTTAACTAAAAATTTCACTCTGACAGAACAACAAAGTAATCTCCTCAATAAGGGTTTAACTTTTATTCCCACAATTAACACTCAAAAAAATCAAAAGACACAATTAGAATTGGATATTCAAAATTATCACAGAAAATTGAAATTAGCCTTATATTTTGAGAGTTCAAATAAAGAAGAACCCCCTCCATTTTTGCCGGCATCAAGGTGGACGCCTCCTGCTGGCAAACTGCCACCTGAAATCAATAGTTTGATCAAAAGGGATTTGGAGGACTTTACTAAAATATTTAAACCAATCAGAGAAAAACACAATATGTCAACACAAGAAGTACGCGCTTTGAGGTCTTTGATTCACAATAAACATATTGTAATCAAGCCAGCAGATAAGGGCAGCGCAGTGGTGATTTTGGGAAGGGATCAATACATTTTGGAAGTACAAAGACAATTAAATGACCCAGTGTATTATAAAAAATTAGATAAGCCTATTTATCTTGAAACTATTCCTTTGGTGAACCAAATTTTAGATGATTTACATAAACAAAACTTTATTACAACAAAACAAAAATCCTACTTGAGGGGAGACAGAGAACCCAGGCCCAGGAGATTCTATATTCTCCCAAAAATCCACAAAGATCCGGAAAAATGGACAATTCCTTTCCAGCTCCCATCCGGGAGACCTATTGTTTCTGATTGTGGTAGCGAGACTTACCACACGGCAGAGTTTATCGATTTTTATTTAAATCCCCTGTCTGTTAAACATCCAGCTTACATAAAGGACACATATCACTTTATAGAGATAGTTAAAGGTATTAAAATCCCAGCAGATGCTTTGCTTTTCACGATGGACATTGACAGCTTATACACTAACATAGATATCAAAGCAGGTCTACAAACAGTTAAAAATGCATTACAAAAATACCCAGACTCTAAAAGACCGGATCAGGCCATTCTACAACTATTGGAAATAAATTTAACTAGAAATGACTTTGAATTTAATGGGGAATTCTATCTTCAAATCAAAGGAACAGCAATGGGAAAGAGGTTTGCACCTGCATATGCAAACATATTCATGGCAGATTGGGAAGAAAAATCACTAAATAAATGCTCACAGAAACCATTATATTATTATCGTTATTTGGATGATATCTGGGGAATTTGGTCTTACTCAGAGACAGATTTTCAAAAATTTGTGGATGTTTTAAATAATCATGACCCTTCAATTAAAATTAAATATGATTTACAGAGTCAGGCAGTTAATTTTCTGGACACAACAGTGTACAAAGGCCCAAATTTTGCACAGACACAACAGTTAGGAATTAAGGTTTTCTTTAAAGAAACGGACACTCATGCTCTGCTTTACAAAACAAGTTTTCACCCTAAACATACATATAAAGGTGTAGTTAAATCCCAATTGTTGAGATTCCACAGGATCTGTACCAGAGCTGAGGATTTTTGGAGTTCTGTTCAAATTTTGTTCAAAGCTTTACGCAAGAGGGGTTACTCCAGAACATTTTTGAGAAAATGCCTCAAAACATTTCAACAGAGAAAACAGGAGGACAATAAGAAAATCATTCCCTTTATTACAACATTTTCATCACCTAGTACAATAATTCAGAGAACCTTTAAGAACAATTTTCAGGATATTTTACAAAATAATGGCTTACTGGAGGATCATAAACTAATTGCAGCATTCAGGAGGAATAAAAACCTAAAAGATCTTCTTGTTAGAGCAAAATTAAAACCTTTGCAATCTAAAATTCAAAGATCACCTACATTTTTCTGGAGACCCAAGATGATTAGAAATAAGTCAAATCACACGCTATTTGAAATTGAACAGAACTTCACACACAAAACAAAAAACTGCATTTACCTTATTTCCTGTTCTTTGTGTAATAAACAATATGTGGGACAAACCAAAAACTCCATTAGCACAAGAATGTGGCAACATAAATATAATATTGTTCACAAGAGAGAGGTGCATACCCCATTGGTCAAACATTTTCTGGCACATGGTTTAAGATCATTAAAAATATGTGGTATTCAGAGCAACTCTGTATGGACAGATGATGAAAGGAGAAAAATGGAAAGAAGATGGATATATCTGCTCGGAACCAGAGTGCCAACAGGCTTAAATGTTGTATGACTCAGGGTTGTTGTGAACGGTGTGAGAGACATTATTATTATTTTTACTCTTGTTATGGTTTTGGTTGTTGTTGTTATTGTTATTATTCTAATCTTAACCCTACCCCTAATTCTGTTTCTAACCCTAACCGTTACCCTAATTTGAATCCTAACCCTAACCCTTAGTTAATGTTTATAAGTTCATTTAACCCTAAATATAAATAAAATAACTAATTTATAAGGAGAAGGTTGGATTCACGAGGTTGTTTCTACTCAATACAGCAGCATGCATGCAGGGGAGGGGCTTAGAGCACGCAGGGCCCATGGCTTATTACGCGCAGGGCCCATGGTTTAGGACACGCGGGGCCCATGAGGCCGACGCGTGTAAGACAGTGAATAAAGCAACCACCTTTGTCTCTCTTTTCACTTTTGCGCCTTTTCAGCCAAGTGGTAGCTACGTTTTTGTGTGCATAGAGCCTGATGAAGGCAGAATTTTGCCGAAACGCGTAGCGAGCACACTTTATTCTAATTTTGTATTGTTTATTTTTTGATTTTTTGTGAATAAAAAACACTCTTTTAAGTGGTTGTCCCGCATTTTTCTTCTTTTTCAAATTTTTCAATTTTTCCTTTTTACGAAAAATTTCCTTGGTGGAAAAACTTACACCTACCATGTACTTCCACGACGGAGAAGAAGATGGAGGTGCTTGGACCACAGTGCGCTACGGTAGGAGACGTTACAACAATCCCCGTGCGCTCAACCTTAATTACCGGGGCCAACCGGACCAGAGGATGGACCGTGCCTTTCCCGTCTCCGGCTGGAAGAGGGCGCCAAGGTTCCCGAATTTTGGCTGGAGTAGGGCTTCACCTCCTAATCCTAACTGGCGAGCGCCTCCTCGTTTCGGAGGGTCCCGACCTTATTTTCAACAGCCCCGCTCGTATGCAGCAGCGGTCCGGGGCTCACCGACCAGACGAGCGACAAGATTTGGACCTCCGGCAGATTTCAGGCAGGACCTTCAGCGACCGGCGGATGAAAGACTTGGACAGCTTATCCGCAAATTACATGCTGTAATTAAGATGGTGCATCATCTACAAAATGTAACCATCACGCCGAATAAGCCTGAGCCTCTGATGATCACTCGTACGGTGGACTCATTAGCCTCGCTCATTAAACCCGCCGATCCTACGGATGAGGTTTTGGACCTCATTGAAGGCAACGCCAAAAACTGGGGACATACAACACTGCAGATCCTTCAGGATCACTACCAGAAAAGGCTGGACAGACTGTTGCAGGATCTCCCCGGTGATTTAACCAGAGACTGGAGGGAAGCCTTCACCGTGGCGACACGATGGGCTTACAGAAATCTGCCTCGTATTACGCAGGATGTCCTCGACCAGGCAGAGGCCCTGATCATCGCCTGCAGATCAGACTCGGAGCGGCGGAGTCCAGCGGCACCGGCTCCTCCACCGGTCAGGTCTGACCACCGCCGAGAGCCGCGCACATCGGCAGAGAGAAAAAAGAAGACCCGTCAACCGGAGCGGGTCTCCATAAGCATTCAGGCTGAATGTCACGAGGCCACAAACCGTTCAGTGGGGACAATGACGGACATGAGACCGGACGGGTCTCCAAATTCAGTTCCTGCAGCCGCTCCTAAGGAACAGCGTGTACCGCGAGCTGCAGCCCGCCGCAACCCCTGTGTGGTGCAGGAGGACCTTCTCCCGCAGATCGTGGAGATGGCTTCACCCTCTGCTCCCAGACCGGCGGCACAGGGGCCGCCTTTCCGATCTTCAGCACCGGACAGCTCCCAGGAGGAGGAGAGTTCCGACGGAGAGGATCGCGACGTCGGAGATGAGGAGGAGGAGGAGTACGATGATGAGGGCGACAGCGACGACGATGAGGACGGAGTGGATACGGATTACGAGCCCCCAGTTTCCGGTTCGGGGCAGGATTATATTTCGGACAGCCCGGGGGAGGCAGAATACGAGGAGGACAGTGCATCTGCCCTGGCTCCAGCTTCAGCGGAGGAGCTTGTGTTAACAGGTCCGCCAGCGACCCGTGCGGATTCACCTGCCCCTATGCAGGAGGTCTTCAAGGTAAAGCGTCACCCTAATACGAACAGAAAACTGATTGACTGGACTCTGGAAGTTGAGAAAAGGTTTCTCATTGTTGGGGACTCGAATTTATCCAGAATTCCAGACCATCTCATTCCAGATCTGCAGATTGACAGTTATCCAGGTGCGAATTTTCGCCATATGCAGGCTTTACTTAAGAAAGCCCACGTTCCAGATGATTTGGTGGTTCAAAATGTGGTAATTTCAGCCGGTATTAACGCCAAGGAACAGAACATTAAAGAAACGGCTGTTAAACAGCTCCAGGGGGCTCTGAGGGGAGCTAAAAGCAGATTTCCATCTGCTGTGATTTGGGTCCCATTAGTTAATTTTTCCAGTGACCTATCTGTAATGGAGCAGAATAACATTAAACTGCTAAATCAGTATATTGAAAAAAATGTGTCACACATCCCCCTACTGGAGGACTCTCACTTTGCAACAGAGGACGATTCTATTCACTGGACCGAAGATACGGCCAGAGCAATGTTAGAACATTGGAGGTCCTTTTTAAACTTGAATGCCCCCTAAGTCCATTCAGGGTGGGGAATGTAAGGGGACAGCCCCTTATGTCCCAAAATATTATGGTTTTAACTAAAAATTTCACTCTGACAGAACAACAAAGTAATCTCCTCAATAAGGGTTTAACTTTTATTCCCACAATTAACACTCAAAAAAATCAAAAGACACAATTAGAATTGGATATTCAAAATTATCACAGAAAATTGAAATTAGCCTTATATTTTGAGAGTTCAAATAAAGAAGAACCCCCTCCATTTTTGCCGGCATCAAGGTGGACGCCTCCTGCTGGCAAACTGCCACCTGAAATCAATAGTTTGATCAAAAGGGATTTGGAGGACTTTACTAAAATATTTAAACCAATCAGAGAAAAACACAATATGTCAACACAAGAAGTACGCGCTTTGAGGTCTTTGATTCACAATAAACATATTGTAATCAAGCCAGCAGATAAGGGCAGCGCAGTGGTGATTTTGGGAAGGGATCAATACATTTTGGAAGTACAAAGACAATTAAATGACCCAGTGTATTATAAAAAATTAGATAAGCCTATTTATCTTGAAACTATTCCTTTGGTGAACCAAATTTTAGATGATTTACATAAACAAAACTTTATTACAACAAAACAAAAATCCTACTTGAGGGGAGACAGAGAACCCAGGCCCAGGAGATTCTATATTCTCCCAAAAATCCACAAAGATCCGGAAAAATGGACAATTCCTTTCCAGCTCCCATCCGGGAGACCTATTGTTTCTGATTGTGGTAGCGAGACTTACCACACGGCAGAGTTTATCGATTTTTATTTAAATCCCCTGTCTGTTAAACATCCAGCTTACATAAAGGACACATATCACTTTATAGAGATAGTTAAAGGTATTAAAATCCCAGCAGATGCTTTGCTTTTCACGATGGACATTGACAGCTTATACACTAACATAGATATCAAAGCAGGTCTACAAACAGTTAAAAATGCATTACAAAAATACCCAGACTCTAAAAGACCGGATCAGGCCATTCTACAACTATTGGAAATAAATTTAACTAGAAATGACTTTGAATTTAATGGGGAATTCTATCTTCAAATCAAAGGAACAGCAATGGGAAAGAGGTTTGCACCTGCATATGCAAACATATTCATGGCAGATTGGGAAGAAAAATCACTAAATAAATGCTCACAGAAACCATTATATTATTATCGTTATTTGGATGATATCTGGGGAATTTGGTCTTACTCAGAGACAGATTTTCAAAAATTTGTGGATGTTTTAAATAATCATGACCCTTCAATTAAAATTAAATATGATTTACAGAGTCAGGCAGTTAATTTTCTGGACACAACAGTGTACAAAGGCCCAAATTTTGCACAGACACAACAGTTAGGAATTAAGGTTTTCTTTAAAGAAACGGACACTCATGCTCTGCTTTACAAAACAAGTTTTCACCCTAAACATACATATAAAGGTGTAGTTAAATCCCAATTGTTGAGATTCCACAGGATCTGTACCAGAGCTGAGGATTTTTGGAGTTCTGTTCAAATTTTGTTCAAAGCTTTACGCAAGAGGGGTTACTCCAGAACATTTTTGAGAAAATGCCTCAAAACATTTCAACAGAGAAAACAGGAGGACAATAAGAAAATCATTCCCTTTATTACAACATTTTCATCACCTAGTACAATAATTCAGAGAACCTTTAAGAACAATTTTCAGGATATTTTACAAAATAATGGCTTACTGGAGGATCATAAACTAATTGCAGCATTCAGGAGGAATAAAAACCTAAAAGATCTTCTTGTTAGAGCAAAATTAAAACCTTTGCAATCTAAAATTCAAAGATCACCTACATTTTTCTGGAGACCCAAGATGATTAGAAATAAGTCAAATCACACGCTATTTGAAATTGAACAGAACTTCACACACAAAACAAAAAACTGCATTTACCTTATTTCCTGTTCTTTGTGTAATAAACAATATGTGGGACAAACCAAAAACTCCATTAGCACAAGAATGTGGCAACATAAATATAATATTGTTCACAAGAGAGAGGTGCATACCCCATTGGTCAAACATTTTCTGGCACATGGTTTAAGATCATTAAAAATATGTGGTATTCAGAGCAACTCTGTATGGACAGATGATGAAAGGAGAAAAATGGAAAGAAGATGGATATATCTGCTCGGAACCAGAGTGCCAACAGGCTTAAATGTTGTATGACTCAGGGTTGTTGTGAACGGTGTGAGAGACATTATTATTATTTTTACTCTTGTTATGGTTTTGGTTGTTGTTGTTATTGTTATTATTCTAATCTTAACCCTACCCCTAATTCTGTTTCTAACCCTAACCGTTACCCTAATTTGAATCCTAACCCTAACCCTTAGTTAATGTTTATAAGTTCATTTAACCCTAAATATAAATAAAATAACTAATTTATAAGGAGAAGGTTGGATTCACGAGGTTGTTTCTACTCAATACAGCAGCATGCATGCAGGGGAGGGGCTTAGAGCACGCAGGGCCCATGGCTTATTACGCGCAGGGCCCATGGTTTAGGACACGCGGGGCCCATGAGGCCGACGCGTGTAAGACAGTGAATAAAGCAACCACCTTTGTCTCTCTTTTCACTTTTGCGCCTTTTCAGCCAAGTGGTAGCTACGTTTTTGTGTGCATAGAGCCTGATGAAGGCAGAATTTTGCCGAAACGCGTAGCGAGCACACTTTATTCTAATTTTGTATTGTTTATTTTTTGATTTTTTGTGAATAAAAAACACTCTTTTAAGTGGTTGTCCCGCATTTTTCTTCTTTTTCAAATTTTTCAATTTTTCCTTTTTACGAAAAATTTCCTTGGTGGAAAAACTTACACCTACCATGTACTTCCACGACGGAGAAGAAGATGGAGGTGCTTGGACCACAGTGCGCTACGGTAGGAGACGTTACAACAATCCCCGTGCGCTCAACCTTAATTACCGGGGCCAACCGGACCAGAGGATGGACCGTGCCTTTCCCGTCTCCGGCTGGAAGAGGGCGCCAAGGTTCCCGAATTTTGGCTGGAGTAGGGCTTCACCTCCTAATCCTAACTGGCGAGCGCCTCCTCGTTTCGGAGGGTCCCGACCTTATTTTCAACAGCCCCGCTCGTATGCAGCAGCGGTCCGGGGCTCACCGACCAGACGAGCGACAAGATTTGGACCTCCGGCAGATTTCAGGCAGGACCTTCAGCGACCGGCGGATGAAAGACTTGGACAGCTTATCCGCAAATTACATGCTGTAATTAAGATGGTGCATCATCTACAAAATGTAACCATCACGCCGAATAAGCCTGAGCCTCTGATGATCACTCGTACGGTGGACTCATTAGCCTCGCTCATTAAACCCGCCGATCCTACGGATGAGGTTTTGGACCTCATTGAAGGCAACGCCAAAAACTGGGGACATACAACACTGCAGATCCTTCAGGATCACTACCAGAAAAGGCTGGACAGACTGTTGCAGGATCTCCCCGGTGATTTAACCAGAGACTGGAGGGAAGCCTTCACCGTGGCGACACGATGGGCTTACAGAAATCTGCCTCGTATTACGCAGGATGTCCTCGACCAGGCAGAGGCCCTGATCATCGCCTGCAGATCAGACTCGGAGCGGCGGAGTCCAGCGGCACCGGCTCCTCCACCGGTCAGGTCTGACCACCGCCGAGAGCCGCGCACATCGGCAGAGAGAAAAAAGAAGACCCGTCAACCGGAGCGGGTCTCCATAAGCATTCAGGCTGAATGTCACGAGGCCACAAACCGTTCAGTGGGGACAATGACGGACATGAGACCGGACGGGTCTCCAAATTCAGTTCCTGCAGCCGCTCCTAAGGAACAGCGTGTACCGCGAGCTGCAGCCCGCCGCAACCCCTGTGTGGTGCAGGAGGACCTTCTCCCGCAGATCGTGGAGATGGCTTCACCCTCTGCTCCCAGACCGGCGGCACAGGGGCCGCCTTTCCGATCTTCAGCACCGGACAGCTCCCAGGAGGAGGAGAGTTCCGACGGAGAGGATCGCGACGTCGGAGATGAGGAGGAGGAGGAGTACGATGATGAGGGCGACAGCGACGACGATGAGGACGGAGTGGATACGGATTACGAGCCCCCAGTTTCCGGTTCGGGGCAGGATTATATTTCGGACAGCCCGGGGGAGGCAGAATACGAGGAGGACAGTGCATCTGCCCTGGCTCCAGCTTCAGCGGAGGAGCTTGTGTTAACAGGTCCGCCAGCGACCCGTGCGGATTCACCTGCCCCTATGCAGGAGGTCTTCAAGGTAAAGCGTCACCCTAATACGAACAGAAAACTGATTGACTGGACTCTGGAAGTTGAGAAAAGGTTTCTCATTGTTGGGGACTCAAATTTATCCAGAATTCCAGACCATCTCATTCCAGATCTGCAGATTGACAGTTATCCAGGTGCGAATTTTCGCCATATGCAGGCTTTACTTAAGAAAGCCCACGTTCCAGAGGATTTGGTGGTTCAAAATGTGGTAATTTCAGCCGGTATTAACGCCAAGGAACAGAACATTAAAGAAACGGCTGTTAAACAGCTCCAGGGGGCTCTGAGGGGAGCTAAAAGCAGATTTCCATCTGCTGTGATTTGGGTCCCATTAGTTAATTTTTCCAGTGACCTATCTGTAATGGAGCAGAATAACATTAAACTGCTAAATCAGTATATTGAAAAAAATGTGTCACACATCCCCCTACTGGAGGACTCTCACTTTGCAACAGAGGACGATTCTATTCACTGGACCGAAGATACGGCCAGAGCAATGTTAGAACATTGGAGGTCCTTTTTAAACTTGAATGCCCCCTAAGTCCATTCAGGGTGGGGAATGTAAGGGGACAGCCCCTTATGTCCCAAAATATTATGGTTTTAACTAAAAATTTCACTCTGACAGAACAACAAAGTAATCTCCTCAATAAGGGTTTAACTTTTATTCCCACAATTAACACTCAAAAAAATCAAAAGACACAATTAGAATTGGATATTCAAAATTATCACAGAAAATTGAAATTAGCCTTATATTTTGAGAGTTCAAATAAAGAAGAACCCCCTCCATTTTTGCCGGCATCAAGGTGGACGCCTCCTGCTGGCAAACTGCCACCTGAAATCAATAGTTTGATCAAAAGGGATTTGGAGGACTTTACTAAAATATTTAAACCAATCAGAGAAAAACACAATATGTCAACACAAGAAGTACGCGCTTTGAGGTCTTTGATTCACAATAAACATATTGTAATCAAGCCAGCAGATAAGGGCAGCGCAGTGGTGATTTTGGGAAGGGATCAATACATTTTGGAAGTACAAAGACAATTAAATGACCCAGTGTATTATAAAAAATTAGATAAGCCTATTTATCTTGAAACTATTCCTTTGGTGAACCAAATTTTAGATGATTTACATAAACAAAACTTTATTACAACAAAACAAAAATCCTACTTGAGGGGAGACAGAGAACCCAGGCCCAGGAGATTCTATATTCTCCCAAAAATCCACAAAGATCCGGAAAAATGGACAATTCCTTTCCAGCTCCCATCCGGGAGACCTATTGTTTCTGATTGTGGTAGCGAGACTTACCACACGGCAGAGTTTATCGATTTTTATTTAAATCCCCTGTCTGTTAAACATCCAGCTTACATAAAGGACACATATCACTTTATAGAGATAGTTAAAGGTATTAAAATCCCAGCAGATGCTTTGCTTTTCACGATGGACATTGACAGCTTATACACTAACATAGATATCAAAGCAGGTCTACAAACAGTTAAAAATGCATTACAAAAATACCCAGACTCTAAAAGACCGGATCAGGCCATTCTACAACTATTGGAAATAAATTTAACTAGAAATGACTTTGAATTTAATGGGGAATTCTATCTTCAAATCAAAGGAACAGCAATGGGAAAGAGGTTTGCACCTGCATATGCAAACATATTCATGGCAGATTGGGAAGAAAAATCACTAAATAAATGCTCACAGAAACCATTATATTATTATCGTTATTTGGATGATATCTGGGGAATTTGGTCTTACTCAGAGACAGATTTTCAAAAATTTGTGGATGTTTTAAATAATCATGACCCTTCAATTAAAATTAAATATGATTTACAGAGTCAGGCAGTTAATTTTCTGGACACAACAGTGTACAAAGGCCCAAATTTTGCACAGACACAACAGTTAGGAATTAAGGTTTTCTTTAAAGAAACGGACACTCATGCTCTGCTTTACAAAACAAGTTTTCACCCTAAACATACATATAAAGGTGTAGTTAAATCCCAATTGTTGAGATTCCACAGGATCTGTACCAGAGCTGAGGATTTTTGGAGTTCTGTTCAAATTTTGTTCAAAGCTTTACGCAAGAGGGGTTACTCCAGAACATTTTTGAGAAAATGCCTCAAAACATTTCAACAGAGAAAACAGGAGGACAATAAGAAAATCATTCCCTTTATTACAACATTTTCATCACCTAGTACAATAATTCAGAGAACCTTTAAGAACAATTTTCAGGATATTTTACAAAATAATGGCTTACTGGAGGATCATAAACTAATTGCAGCATTCAGGAGGAATAAAAACCTAAAAGATCTTCTTGTTAGAGCAAAATTAAAACCTTTGCAATCTAAAATTCAAAGATCACCTACATTTTTCTGGAGACCCAAGATGATTAGAAATAAGTCAAATCACACGCTATTTGAAATTGAACAGAACTTCACACACAAAACAAAAAACTGCATTTACCTTATTTCCTGTTCTTTGTGTAATAAACAATATGTGGGACAAACCAAAAACTCCATTAGCACAAGAATGTGGCAACATAAATATAATATTGTTCACAAGAGAGAGGTGCATACCCCATTGGTCAAACATTTTCTGGCACATGGTTTAAGATCATTAAAAATATGTGGTATTCAGAGCAACTCTGTATGGACAGATGATGAAAGGAGAAAAATGGAAAGAAGATGGATATATCTGCTCGGAACCAGAGTGCCAACAGGCTTAAATGTTGTATGACTCAGGGTTGTTGTGAACGGTGTGAGAGACATTATTATTATTTTTACTCTTGTTATGGTTTTGGTTGTTGTTGTTATTGTTATTATTCTAATCTTAACCCTACCCCTAATTCTGTTTCTAACCCTAACCGTTACCCTAATTTGAATCCTAACCCTAACCCTTAGTTAATGTTTATAAGTTCATTTAACCCTAAATATAAATAAAATAACTAATTTATAAGGAGAAGGTTGGATTCACGAGGTTGTTTCTACTCAATACAGCAGCATGCATGCAGGGGAGGGGCTTAGAGCACGCAGGGCCCATGGCTTATTACGCGCAGGGCCCATGGTTTAGGACACGCGGGGCCCATGAGGCCGACGCGTGTAAGACAGTGAATAAAGCAACCAACTTTGTCTCTCTTTTCACTTTTGCGCCTTTTCAGCCAAGTGGTAGCTACGTTTTTGTGTGCATAGAGCCTGATGAAGGCAGAATTTTGCCGAAACGCGTAGCGAGCACACTTTATTCTAATTTTGTATTGTTTATTTTTTGATTTTTTGTGAATAAAAAACACTCTTTTAAGTGGTTGTCCCGCATTTTTCTTCTTTTTCAAATTTTTCAATTTTTCCTTTTTACGAAAAATTTCCTTGGTGGAAAAACTTACACCTACCATGTACTTCCACGACGGAGAAGAAGATGGAGGTGCTTGGACCACAGTGCGCTACGGTAGGAGACGTTACAACAATCCCCGTGCGCTCAACCTTAATTACCGGGGCCAACCGGACCAGAGGATGGACCGTGCCTTTCCCGTCTCCGGCTGGAAGAGGGCGCCAAGGTTCCCGAATTTTGGCTGGAGTAGGGCTTCACCTCCTAATCCTAACTGGCGAGCGCCTCCTCGTTTCGGAGGGTCCCGACCTTATTTTCAACAGCCCCGCTCGTATGCAGCAGCGGTCCGGGGCTCACCGACCAGACGAGCGACAAGATTTGGACCTCCGGCAGATTTCAGGCAGGACCTTCAGCGACCGGCGGATGAAAGACTTGGACAGCTTATCCGCAAATTACATGCTGTAATTAAGATGGTGCATCATCTACAAAATGTAACCATCACGCCGAATAAGCCTGAGCCTCTGATGATCACTCGTACGGTGGACTCATTAGCCTCGCTCATTAAACCCGCCGATCCTACGGATGAGGTTTTGGACCTCATTGAAGGCAACGCCAAAAACTGGGGACATACAACACTGCAGATCCTTCAGGATCACTACCAGAAAAGGCTGGACAGACTGTTGCAGGATCTCCCCGGTGATTTAACCAGAGACTGGAGGGAAGCCTTCACCGTGGCGACACGATGGGCTTACAGAAATCTGCCTCGTATTACGCAGGATGTCCTCGACCAGGCAGAGGCCCTGATCATCGCCTGCAGATCAGACTCGGAGCGGCGGAGTCCAGCGGCACCGGCTCCTCCACCGGTCAGGTCTGACCACCGCCGAGAGCCGCGCACATCGGCAGAGAGAAAAAAGAAGACCCGTCAACCGGAGCGGGTCTCCATAAGCATTCAGGCTGAATGTCACGAGGCCACAAACCGTTCAGTGGGGACAATGACGGACATGAGACCGGACGGGTCTCCAAATTCAGTTCCTGCAGCCGCTCCTAAGGAACAGCGTGTACCGCGAGCTGCAGCCCGCCGCAACCCCTGTGTGGTGCAGGAGGACCTTCTCCCGCAGATCGTGGAGATGGCTTCACCCTCTGCTCCCAGACCGGCGGCACAGGGGCCGCCTTTCCGATCTTCAGCACCGGACAGCTCCCAGGAGGAGGAGAGTTCCGACGGAGAGGATCGCGACGTCGGAGATGAGGAGGAGGAGGAGTACGATGATGAGGGCGACAGCGACGACGATGAGGACGGAGTGGATACGGATTACGAGCCCCCAGTTTCCGGTTCGGGGCAGGATTATATTTCGGACAGCCCGGGGGAGGCAGAATACGAGGAGGACAGTGCATCTGCCCTGGCTCCAGCTTCAGCGGAGGAGCTTGTGTTAACAGGTCCGCCAGCGACCCGTGCGGATTCACCTGCCCCTATGCAGGAGGTCTTCAAGGTAAAGCGTCACCCTAATACGAACAGAAAACTGATTGACTGGACTCTGGAAGTTGAGAAAAGGTTTCTCATTGTTGGGGACTCGAATTTATCCAGAATTCCAGACCATCTCATTCCAGATCTGCAGATTGACAGTTATCCAGGTGCGAATTTTCGCCATATGCAGGCTTTACTTAAGAAAGCCCACGTTCCAGATGATTTGGTGGTTCAAAATGTGGTAATTTCAGCCGGTATTAACGCCAAGGAACAGAACATTAAAGAAACGGCTGTTAAACAGCTCCAGGGGGCTCTGAGGGGAGCTAAAAGCAGATTTCCATCTGCTGTGATTTGGGTCCCATTAGTTAATTTTTCCAGTGACCTATCTGTAATGGAGCAGAATAACATTAAACTGCTAAATCAGTATATTGAAAAAAATGTGTCACACATCCCCCTACTGGAGGACTCTCACTTTGCAACAGAGGACGATTCTATTCACTGGACCGAAGATACGGCCAGAGCAATGTTAGAACATTGGAGGTCCTTTTTAAACTTGAATGCCCCCTAAGTCCATTCAGGGTGGGGAATGTAAGGGGACAGCCCCTTATGTCCCAAAATATTATGGTTTTAACTAAAAATTTCACTCTGACAGAACAACAAAGTAATCTCCTCAATAAGGGTTTAACTTTTATTCCCACAATTAACACTCAAAAAAATCAAAAGACACAATTAGAATTGGATATTCAAAATTATCACAGAAAATTGAAATTAGCCTTATATTTTGAGAGTTCAAATAAAGAAGAACCCCCTCCATTTTTGCCGGCATCAAGGTGGACGCCTCCTGCTGGCAAACTGCCACCTGAAATCAATAGTTTGATCAAAAGGGATTTGGAGGACTTTACTAAAATATTTAAACCAATCAGAGAAAAACACAATATGTCAACACAAGAAGTACGCGCTTTGAGGTCTTTGATTCACAATAAACATATTGTAATCAAGCCAGCAGATAAGGGCAGCGCAGTGGTGATTTTGGGAAGGGATCAATACATTTTGGAAGTACAAAGACAATTAAATGACCCAGTGTATTATAAAAAATTAGATAAGCCTATTTATCTTGAAACTATTCCTTTGGTGAACCAAATTTTAGATGATTTACATAAACAAAACTTTATTACAACAAAACAAAAATCCTACTTGAGGGGAGACAGAGAACCCAGGCCCAGGAGATTCTATATTCTCCCAAAAATCCACAAAGATCCGGAAAAATGGACAATTCCTTTCCAGCTCCCATCCGGGAGACCTATTGTTTCTGATTGTGGTAGCGAGACTTACCACACGGCAGAGTTTATCGATTTTTATTTAAATCCCCTGTCTGTTAAACATCCAGCTTACATAAAGGACACATATCACTTTATAGAGATAGTTAAAGGTATTAAAATCCCAGCAGATGCTTTGCTTTTCACGATGGACATTGACAGCTTATACACTAACATAGATATCAAAGCAGGTCTACAAACAGTTAAAAATGCATTACAAAAATACCCAGACTCTAAAAGACCGGATCAGGCCATTCTACAACTATTGGAAATAAATTTAACTAGAAATGACTTTGAATTTAATGGGGAATTCTATCTTCAAATCAAAGGAACAGCAATGGGAAAGAGGTTTGCACCTGCATATGCAAACATATTCATGGCAGATTGGGAAGAAAAATCACTAAATAAATGCTCACAGAAACCATTATATTATTATCGTTATTTGGATGATATCTGGGGAATTTGGTCTTACTCAGAGACAGATTTTCAAAAATTTGTGGATGTTTTAAATAATCATGACCCTTCAATTAAAATTAAATATGATTTACAGAGTCAGGCAGTTAATTTTCTGGACACAACAGTGTACAAAGGCCCAAATTTTGCACAGACACAACAGTTAGGAATTAAGGTTTTCTTTAAAGAAACGGACACTCATGCTCTGCTTTACAAAACAAGTTTTCACCCTAAACATACATATAAAGGTGTAGTTAAATCCCAATTGTTGAGATTCCACAGGATCTGTACCAGAGCTGAGGATTTTTGGAGTTCTGTTCAAATTTTGTTCAAAGCTTTACGCAAGAGGGGTTACTCCAGAACATTTTTGAGAAAATGCCTCAAAACATTTCAACAGAGAAAACAGGAGGACAATAAGAAAATCATTCCCTTTATTACAACATTTTCATCACCTAGTACAATAATTCAGAGAACCTTTAAGAACAATTTTCAGGATATTTTACAAAATAATGGCTTACTGGAGGATCATAAACTAATTGCAGCATTCAGGAGGAATAAAAACCTAAAAGATCTTCTTGTTAGAGCAAAATTAAAACCTTTGCAATCTAAAATTCAAAGATCACCTACATTTTTCTGGAGACCCAAGATGATTAGAAATAAGTCAAATCACACGCTATTTGAAATTGAACAGAACTTCACACACAAAACAAAAAACTGCATTTACCTTATTTCCTGTTCTTTGTGTAATAAACAATATGTGGGACAAACCAAAAACTCCATTAGCACAAGAATGTGGCAACATAAATATAATATTGTTCACAAGAGAGAGGTGCATACCCCATTGGTCAAACATTTTCTGGCACATGGTTTAAGATCATTAAAAATATGTGGTATTCAGAGCAACTCTGTATGGACAGATGATGAAAGGAGAAAAATGGAAAGAAGATGGATATATCTGCTCGGAACCAGAGTGCCAACAGGCTTAAATGTTGTATGACTCAGGGTTGTTGTGAACGGTGTGAGAGACATTATTATTATTTTTACTCTTGTTATGGTTTTGGTTGTTGTTGTTATTGTTATTATTCTAATCTTAACCCTACCCCTAATTCTGTTTCTAACCCTAACCGTTACCCTAATTTGAATCCTAACCCTAACCCTTAGTTAATGTTTATAAGTTCATTTAACCCTAAATATAAATAAAATAACTAATTTATAAGGAGAAGGTTGGATTCACGAGGTTGTTTCTACTCAATACAGCAGCATGCATGCAGGGGAGGGGCTTAGAGCACGCAGGGCCCATGGCTTATTACGCGCAGGGCCCATGGTTTAGGACACGCGGGGCCCATGAGGCCGACGCGTGTAAGACAGTGAATAAAGCAACCACCTTTGTCTCTCTTTTCACTTTTGCGCCTTTTCAGCCAAGTGGTAGCTACGTTTTTGTGTGCATAGAGCCTGATGAAGGCAGAATTTTGCCGAAACGCGTAGCGAGCACACTTTATTCTAATTTTGTATTGTTTATTTTTTGATTTTTTGTGAATAAAAAACACTCTTTTAAGTGGTTGTCCCGCATTTTTCTTCTTTTTCAAATTTTTCAATTTTTCCTTTTTACGAAAAATTTCCTTGGTGGAAAAACTTACACCTACCATGTACTTCCACGACGGAGAAGAAGATGGAGGTGCTTGGACCACAGTGCGCTACGGTAGGAGACGTTACAACAATCCCCGTGCGCTCAACCTTAATTACCGGGGCCAACCGGACCAGAGGATGGACCGTGCCTTTCCCGTCTCCGGCTGGAAGAGGGCGCCAAGGTTCCCGAATTTTGGCTGGAGTAGGGCTTCACCTCCTAATCCTAACTGGCGAGCGCCTCCTCGTTTCGGAGGGTCCCGACCTTATTTTCAACAGCCCCGCTCGTATGCAGCAGCGGTCCGGGGCTCACCGACCAGACGAGCGACAAGATTTGGACCTCCGGCAGATTTCAGGCAGGACCTTCAGCGACCGGCGGATGAAAGACTTGGACAGCTTATCCGCAAATTACATGCTGTAATTAAGATGGTGCATCATCTACAAAATGTAACCATCACGCCGAATAAGCCTGAGCCTCTGATGATCACTCGTACGGTGGACTCATTAGCCTCGCTCATTAAACCCGCCGATCCTACGGATGAGGTTTTGGACCTCATTGAAGGCAACGCCAAAAACTGGGGACATACAACACTGCAGATCCTTCAGGATCACTACCAGAAAAGGCTGGACAGACTGTTGCAGGATCTCCCCGGTGATTTAACCAGAGACTGGAGGGAAGCCTTCACCGTGGCGACACGATGGGCTTACAGAAATCTGCCTCGTATTACGCAGGATGTCCTCGACCAGGCAGAGGCCCTGATCATCGCCTGCAGATCAGACTCGGAGCGGCGGAGTCCAGCGGCACCGGCTCCTCCACCGGTCAGGTCTGACCACCGCCGAGAGCCGCGCACATCGGCAGAGAGAAAAAGAAGACCCGTCAACCGGAGCGGGTCTCCATAAGCATTCAGGCTGAATGTCACGAGGCCACAAACCGTTCAGTGGGGACAATGACGGACATGAGACCGGACGGGTCTCCAAATTCAGTTCCTGCAGCCGCTCCTAAGGAACAGCGTGTACCGCGAGCTGCAGCCCGCCGCAACCCCTGTGTGGTGCAGGAGGACCTTCTCCCGCAGATCGTGGAGATGGCTTCACCCTCTGCTCCCAGACCGGCGGCACAGGGGCCGCCTTTCCGATCTTCAGCACCGGACAGCTCCCAGGAGGAGGAGAGTTCCGACGGAGAGGATCGCGACGTCGGAGATGAGGAGGAGGAGGAGTACGATGATGAGGGCGACAGCGACGACGATGAGGACGGAGTGGATACGGATTACGAGCCCCCAGTTTCCGGTTCGGGGCAGGATTATATTTCGGACAGCCCGGGGGAGGCAGAATACGAGGAGGACAGTGCATCTGCCCTGGCTCCAGCTTCAGCGGAGGAGCTTGTGTTAACAGGTCCGCCAGCGACCCGTGCGGATTCACCTGCCCCTATGCAGGAGGTCTTCAAGGTAAAGCGTCACCCTAATACGAACAGAAAACTGATTGACTGGACTCTGGAAGTTGAGAAAAGGTTTCTCATTGTTGGGGACTCGAATTTATCCAGAATTCCAGACCATCTCATTCCAGATCTGCAGATTGACAGTTATCCAGGTGCGAATTTTCGCCATATGCAGGCTTTACTTAAGAAAGCCCACGTTCCAGATGATTTGGTGGTTCAAAATGTGGTAATTTCAGCCGGTATTAACGCCAAGGAACAGAACATTAAAGAAACGGCTGTTAAACAGCTCCAGGGGGCTCTGAGGGGAGCTAAAAGCAGATTTCCATCTGCTGTGATTTGGGTCCCATTAGTTAATTTTTCCAGTGACCTATCTGTAATGGAGCAGAATAACATTAAACTGCTAAATCAGTATATTGAAAAAAATGTGTCACACATCCCCCTACTGGAGGACTCTCACTTTGCAACAGAGGACGATTCTATTCACTGGACCGAAGATACGGCCAGAGCAATGTTAGAACATTGGAGGTCCTTTTTAAACTTGAATGCCCCCTAAGTCCATTCAGGGTGGGGAATGTAAGGGGACAGCCCCTTATGTCCCAAAATATTATGGTTTTAACTAAAAATTTCACTCTGACAGAACAACAAAGTAATCTCCTCAATAAGGGTTTAACTTTTATTCCCACAATTAACACTCAAAAAAATCAAAAGACACAATTAGAATTGGATATTCAAAATTATCACAGAAAATTGAAATTAGCCTTATATTTTGAGAGTTCAAATAAAGAAGAACCCCCTCCATTTTTGCCGGCATCAAGGTGGACGCCTCCTGCTGGCAAACTGCCACCTGAAATCAATAGTTTGATCAAAAGGGATTTGGAGGACTTTACTAAAATATTTAAACCAATCAGAGAAAAACACAATATGTCAACACAAGAAGTACGCGCTTTGAGGTCTTTGATTCACAATAAACATATTGTAATCAAGCCAGCAGATAAGGGCAGCGCAGTGGTGATTTTGGGAAGGGATCAATACATTTTGGAAGTACAAAGACAATTAAATGACCCAGTGTATTATAAAAAATTAGATAAGCCTATTTATCTTGAAACTATTCCTTTGGTGAACCAAATTTTAGATGATTTACATAAACAAAACTTTATTACAACAAAACAAAAATCCTACTTGAGGGGAGACAGAGAACCCAGGCCCAGGAGATTCTATATTCTCCCAAAAATCCACAAAGATCCGGAAAAATGGACAATTCCTTTCCAGCTCCCATCCGGGAGACCTATTGTTTCTGATTGTGGTAGCGAGACTTACCACACGGCAGAGTTTATCGATTTTTATTTAAATCCCCTGTCTGTTAAACATCCAGCTTACATAAAGGACACATATCACTTTATAGAGATAGTTAAAGGTATTAAAATCCCAGCAGATGCTTTGCTTTTCACGATGGACATTGACAGCTTATACACTAACATAGATATCAAAGCAGGTCTACAAACAGTTAAAAATGCATTACAAAAATACCCAGACTCTAAAAGACCGGATCAGGCCATTCTACAACTATTGGAAATAAATTTAACTAGAAATGACTTTGAATTTAATGGGGAATTCTATCTTCAAATCAAAGGAACAGCAATGGGAAAGAGGTTTGCACCTGCATATGCAAACATATTCATGGCAGATTGGGAAGAAAAATCACTAAATAAATGCTCACAGAAACCATTATATTATTATCGTTATTTGGATGATATCTGGGGAATTTGGTCTTACTCAGAGACAGATTTTCAAAAATTTGTGGATGTTTTAAATAATCATGACCCTTCAATTAAAATTAAATATGATTTACAGAGTCAGGCAGTTAATTTTCTGGACACAACAGTGTACAAAGGCCCAAATTTTGCACAGACACAACAGTTAGGAATTAAGGTTTTCTTTAAAGAAACGGACACTCATGCTCTGCTTTACAAAACAAGTTTTCACCCTAAACATACATATAAAGGTGTAGTTAAATCCCAATTGTTGAGATTCCACAGGATCTGTACCAGAGCTGAGGATTTTTGGAGTTCTGTTCAAATTTTGTTCAAAGCTTTACGCAAGAGGGGTTACTCCAGAACATTTTTGAGAAAATGCCTCAAAACATTTCAACAGAGAAAACAGGAGGACAATAAGAAAATCATTCCCTTTATTACAACATTTTCATCACCTAGTACAATAATTCAGAGAACCTTTAAGAACAATTTTCAGGATATTTTACAAAATAATGGCTTACTGGAGGATCATAAACTAATTGCAGCATTCAGGAGGAATAAAAACCTAAAAGATCTTCTTGTTAGAGCAAAATTAAAACCTTTGCAATCTAAAATTCAAAGATCACCTACATTTTTCTGGAGACCCAAGATGATTAGAAATAAGTCAAATCACACGCTATTTGAAATTGAACAGAACTTCACACACAAAACAAAAAACTGCATTTACCTTATTTCCTGTTCTTTGTGTAATAAACAATATGTGGGACAAACCAAAAACTCCATTAGCACAAGAATGTGGCAACATAAATATAATATTGTTCACAAGAGAGAGGTGCATACCCCATTGGTCAAACATTTTCTGGCACATGGTTTAAGATCATTAAAAATATGTGGTATTCAGAGCAACTCTGTATGGACAGATGATGAAAGGAGAAAAATGGAAAGAAGATGGATATATCTGCTCGGAACCAGAGTGCCAACAGGCTTAAATGTTGTATGACTCAGGGTTGTTGTGAACGGTGTGAGAGACATTATTATTATTTTTACTCTTGTTATGGTTTTGGTTGTTGTTGTTATTGTTATTATTCTAATCTTAACCCTACCCCTAATTCTGTTTCTAACCCTAACCGTTACCCTAATTTGAATCCTAACCCTAACCCTTAGTTAATGTTTATAAGTTCATTTAACCCTAAATATAAATAAAATAACTAATTTATAAGGAGAAGGTTGGATTCACGAGGTTGTTTCTACTCAATACAGCAGCATGCATGCAGGGGAGGGGCTTAGAGCACGCAGGGCCCATGGCTTATTACGCGCAGGGCCCATGGTTTAGGACACGCGGGGCCCATGAGGCCGACGCGTGTAAGACAGTGAATAAAGCAACCACCTTTGTCTCTCTTTTCACTTTTGCGCCTTTTCAGCCAAGTGGTAGCTACGTTTTTGTGTGCATAGAGCCTGATGAAGGCAGAATTTTGCCGAAACGCGTAGCGAGCACACTTTATTCTAATTTTGTATTGTTTATTTTTTGATTTTTTGTGAATAAAAAACACTCTTTTAAGTGGTTGTCCCGCATTTTTCTTCTTTTTCAAATTTTTCAATTTTTCCTTTTTACGAAAAATTTCCTTGGTGGAAAAACTTACACCTACCATGTACTTCCACGACGGAGAAGAAGATGGAGGTGCTTGGACCACAGTGCGCTACGGTAGGAGACGTTACAACAATCCCCGTGCGCTCAACCTTAATTACCGGGGCCAACCGGACCAGAGGATGGACCGTGCCTTTCCCGTCTCCGGCTGGAAGAGGGCGCCAAGGTTCCCGAATTTTGGCTGGAGTAGGGCTTCACCTCCTAATCCTAACTGGCGAGCGCCTCCTCGTTTCGGAGGGTCCCGACCTTATTTTCAACAGCCCCGCTCGTATGCAGCAGCGGTCCGGGGCTCACCGACCAGACGAGCGACAAGATTTGGACCTCCGGCAGATTTCAGGCAGGACCTTCAGCGACCGGCGGATGAAAGACTTGGACAGCTTATCCGCAAATTACATGCTGTAATTAAGATGGTGCATCATCTACAAAATGTAACCATCACGCCGAATAAGCCTGAGCCTCTGATGATCACTCGTACGGTGGACTCATTAGCCTCGCTCATTAAACCCGCCGATCCTACGGATGAGGTTTTGGACCTCATTGAAGGCAACGCCAAAAACTGGGGACATACAACACTGCAGATCCTTCAGGATCACTACCAGAAAAGGCTGGACAGACTGTTGCAGGATCTCCCCGGTGATTTAACCAGAGACTGGAGGGAAGCCTTCACCGTGGCGACACGATGGGCTTACAGAAATCTGCCTCGTATTACGCAGGATGTCCTCGACCAGGCAGAGGCCCTGATCATCGCCTGCAGATCAGACTCGGAGCGGCGGAGTCCAGCGGCACCGGCTCCTCCACCGGTCAGGTCTGACCACCGCCGAGAGCCGCGCACATCGGCAGAGAGAAAAAGAAGACCCGTCAACCGGAGCGGGTCTCCATAAGCATTCAGGCTGAATGTCACGAGGCCACAAACCGTTCAGTGGGGACAATGACGGACATGAGACCGGACGGGTCTCCAAATTCAGTTCCTGCAGCCGCTCCTAAGGAACAGCGTGTACCGCGAGCTGCAGCCCGCCGCAACCCCTGTGTGGTGCAGGAGGACCTTCTCCCGCAGATCGTGGAGATGGCTTCACCCTCTGCTCCCAGACCGGCGGCACAGGGGCCGCCTTTCCGATCTTCAGCACCGGACAGCTCCCAGGAGGAGGAGAGTTCCGACGGAGAGGATCGCGACGTCGGAGATGAGGAGGAGGAGGAGTACGATGATGAGGGCGACAGCGACGACGATGAGGACGGAGTGGATACGGATTACGAGCCCCCAGTTTCCGGTTCGGGGCAGGATTATATTTCGGACAGCCCGGGGGAGGCAGAATACGAGGAGGACAGTGCATCTGCCCTGGCTCCAGCTTCAGCGGAGGAGCTTGTGTTAACAGGTCCGCCAGCGACCCGTGCGGATTCACCTGCCCCTATGCAGGAGGTCTTCAAGGTAAAGCGTCACCCTAATACGAACAGAAAACTGATTGACTGGACTCTGGAAGTTGAGAAAAGGTTTCTCATTGTTGGGGACTCGAATTTATCCAGAATTCCAGACCATCTCATTCCAGATCTGCAGATTGACAGTTATCCAGGTGCGAATTTTCGCCATATGCAGGCTTTACTTAAGAAAGCCCACGTTCCAGATGATTTGGTGGTTCAAAATGTGGTAATTTCAGCCGGTATTAACGCCAAGGAACAGAACATTAAAGAAACGGCTGTTAAACAGCTCCAGGGGGCTCTGAGGGGAGCTAAAAGCAGATTTCCATCTGCTGTGATTTGGGTCCCATTAGTTAATTTTTCCAGTGACCTATCTGTAATGGAGCAGAATAACATTAAACTGCTAAATCAGTATATTGAAAAAAATGTGTCACACATCCCCCTACTGGAGGACTCTCACTTTGCAACAGAGGACGATTCTATTCACTGGACCGAAGATACGGCCAGAGCAATGTTAGAACATTGGAGGTCCTTTTTAAACTTGAATGCCCCCTAAGTCCATTCAGGGTGGGGAATGTAAGGGGACAGCCCCTTATGTCCCAAAATATTATGGTTTTAACTAAAAATTTCACTCTGACAGAACAACAAAGTAATCTCCTCAATAAGGGTTTAACTTTTATTCCCACAATTAACACTCAAAAAAATCAAAAGACACAATTAGAATTGGATATTCAAAATTATCACAGAAAATTGAAATTAGCCTTATATTTTGAGAGTTCAAATAAAGAAGAACCCCCTCCATTTTTGCCGGCATCAAGGTGGACGCCTCCTGCTGGCAAACTGCCACCTGAAATCAATAGTTTGATCAAAAGGGATTTGGAGGACTTTACTAAAATATTTAAACCAATCAGAGAAAAACACAATATGTCAACACAAGAAGTACGCGCTTTGAGGTCTTTGATTCACAATAAACATATTGTAATCAAGCCAGCAGATAAGGGCAGCGCAGTGGTGATTTTGGGAAGGGATCAATACATTTTGGAAGTACAAAGACAATTAAATGACCCAGTGTATTATAAAAAATTAGATAAGCCTATTTATCTTGAAACTATTCCTTTGGTGAACCAAATTTTAGATGATTTACATAAACAAAACTTTATTACAACAAAACAAAAATCCTACTTGAGGGGAGACAGAGAACCCAGGCCCAGGAGATTCTATATTCTCCCAAAAATCCACAAAGATCCGGAAAAATGGACAATTCCTTTCCAGCTCCCATCCGGGAGACCTATTGTTTCTGATTGTGGTAGCGAGACTTACCACACGGCAGAGTTTATCGATTTTTATTTAAATCCCCTGTCTGTTAAACATCCAGCTTACATAAAGGACACATATCACTTTATAGAGATAGTTAAAGGTATTAAAATCCCAGCAGATGCTTTGCTTTTCACGATGGACATTGACAGCTTATACACTAACATAGATATCAAAGCAGGTCTACAAACAGTTAAAAATGCATTACAAAAATACCCAGACTCTAAAAGACCGGATCAGGCCATTCTACAACTATTGGAAATAAATTTAACTAGAAATGACTTTGAATTTAATGGGGAATTCTATCTTCAAATCAAAGGAACAGCAATGGGAAAGAGGTTTGCACCTGCATATGCAAACATATTCATGGCAGATTGGGAAGAAAAATCACTAAATAAATGCTCACAGAAACCATTATATTATTATCGTTATTTGGATGATATCTGGGGAATTTGGTCTTACTCAGAGACAGATTTTCAAAAATTTGTGGATGTTTTAAATAATCATGACCCTTCAATTAAAATTAAATATGATTTACAGAGTCAGGCAGTTAATTTTCTGGACACAACAGTGTACAAAGGCCCAAATTTTGCACAGACACAACAGTTAGGAATTAAGGTTTTCTTTAAAGAAACGGACACTCATGCTCTGCTTTACAAAACAAGTTTTCACCCTAAACATACATATAAAGGTGTAGTTAAATCCCAATTGTTGAGATTCCACAGGATCTGTACCAGAGCTGAGGATTTTTGGAGTTCTGTTCAAATTTTGTTCAAAGCTTTACGCAAGAGGGGTTACTCCAGAACATTTTTGAGAAAATGCCTCAAAACATTTCAACAGAGAAAACAGGAGGACAATAAGAAAATCATTCCCTTTATTACAACATTTTCATCACCTAGTACAATAATTCAGAGAACCTTTAAGAACAATTTTCAGGATATTTTACAAAATAATGGCTTACTGGAGGATCATAAACTAATTGCAGCATTCAGGAGGAATAAAAACCTAAAAGATCTTCTTGTTAGAGCAAAATTAAAACCTTTGCAATCTAAAATTCAAAGATCACCTACATTTTTCTGGAGACCCAAGATGATTAGAAATAAGTCAAATCACACGCTATTTGAAATTGAACAGAACTTCACACACAAAACAAAAAACTGCATTTACCTTATTTCCTGTTCTTTGTGTAATAAACAATATGTGGGACAAACCAAAAACTCCATTAGCACAAGAATGTGGCAACATAAATATAATATTGTTCACAAGAGAGAGGTGCATACCCCATTGGTCAAACATTTTCTGGCACATGGTTTAAGATCATTAAAAATATGTGGTATTCAGAGCAACTCTGTATGGACAGATGATGAAAGGAGAAAAATGGAAAGAAGATGGATATATCTGCTCGGAACCAGAGTGCCAACAGGCTTAAATGTTGTATGACTCAGGGTTGTTGTGAACGGTGTGAGAGACATTATTATTATTTTTACTCTTGTTATGGTTTTGGTTGTTGTTGTTATTGTTATTATTCTAATCTTAACCCTACCCCTAATTCTGTTTCTAACCCTAACCGTTACCCTAATTTGAATCCTAACCCTAACCCTTAGTTAATGTTTATAAGTTCATTTAACCCTAAATATAAATAAAATAACTAATTTATAAGGAGAAGGTTGGATTCACGAGGTTGTTTCTACTCAATACAGCAGCATGCATGCAGGGGAGGGGCTTAGAGCACGCAGGGCCCATGGCTTATTACGCGCAGGGCCCATGGTTTAGGACACGCGGGGCCCATGAGGCCGACGCGTGTAAGACAGTGAATAAAGCAACCACCTTTGTCTCTCTTTTCACTTTTGCGCCTTTTCAGCCAAGTGGTAGCTACGTTTTTGTGTGCATAGAGCCTGATGAAGGCAGAATTTTGCCGAAACGCGTAGCGAGCACACTTTATTCTAATTTTGTATTGTTTATTTTTTGATTTTTTGTGAATAAAAAACACTCTTTTAAGTGGTTGTCCCGCATTTTTCTTCTTTTTCAAATTTTTCAATTTTTCCTTTTTACGAAAAATTTCCTTGGTGGAAAAACTTACACCTACCATGTACTTCCACGACGGAGAAGAAGATGGAGGTGCTTGGACCACAGTGCGCTACGGTAGGAGACGTTACAACAATCCCCGTGCGCTCAACCTTAATTACCGGGGCCAACCGGACCAGAGGATGGACCGTGCCTTTCCCGTCTCCGGCTGGAAGAGGGCGCCAAGGTTCCCGAATTTTGGCTGGAGTAGGGCTTCACCTCCTAATCCTAACTGGCGAGCGCCTCCTCGTTTCGGAGGGTCCCGACCTTATTTTCAACAGCCCCGCTCGTATGCAGCAGCGGTCCGGGGCTCACCGACCAGACGAGCGACAAGATTTGGACCTCCGGCAGATTTCAGGCAGGACCTTCAGCGACCGGCGGATGAAAGACTTGGACAGCTTATCCGCAAATTACATGCTGTAATTAAGATGGTGCATCATCTACAAAATGTAACCATCACGCCGAATAAGCCTGAGCCTCTGATGATCACTCGTACGGTGGACTCATTAGCCTCGCTCATTAAACCCGCCGATCCTACGGATGAGGTTTTGGACCTCATTGAAGGCAACGCCAAAAACTGGGGACATACAACACTGCAGATCCTTCAGGATCACTACCAGAAAAGGCTGGACAGACTGTTGCAGGATCTCCCCGGTGATTTAACCAGAGACTGGAGGGAAGCCTTCACCGTGGCGACACGATGGGCTTACAGAAATCTGCCTCGTATTACGCAGGATGTCCTCGACCAGGCAGAGGCCCTGATCATCGCCTGCAGATCAGACTCGGAGCGGCGGAGTCCAGCGGCACCGGCTCCTCCACCGGTCAGGTCTGACCACCGCCGAGAGCCGCGCACATCGGCAGAGAGAAAAAAGAAGACCCGTCAACCGGAGCGGGTCTCCATAAGCATTCAGGCTGAATGTCACGAGGCCACAAACCGTTCAGTGGGGACAATGACGGACATGAGACCGGACGGGTCTCCAAATTCAGTTCCTGCAGCCGCTCCTAAGGAACAGCGTGTACCGCGAGCTGCAGCCCGCCGCAACCCCTGTGTGGTGCAGGAGGACCTTCTCCCGCAGATCGTGGAGATGGCTTCACCCTCTGCTCCCAGACCGGCGGCACAGGGGCCGCCTTTCCGATCTTCAGCACCGGACAGCTCCCAGGAGGAGGAGAGTTCCGACGGAGAGGATCGCGACGTCGGAGATGAGGAGGAGGAGGAGTACGATGATGAGGGCGACAGCGACGACGATGAGGACGGAGTGGATACGGATTACGAGCCCCCAGTTTCCGGTTCGGGGCAGGATTATATTTCGGACAGCCCGGGGGAGGCAGAATACGAGGAGGACAGTGCATCTGCCCTGGCTCCAGCTTCAGCGGAGGAGCTTGTGTTAACAGGTCCGCCAGCGACCCGTGCGGATTCACCTGCCCCTATGCAGGAGGTCTTCAAGGTAAAGCGTCACCCTAATACGAACAGAAAACTGATTGACTGGACTCTGGAAGTTGAGAAAAGGTTTCTCATTGTTGGGGACTCGAATTTATCCAGAATTCCAGACCATCTCATTCCAGATCTGCAGATTGACAGTTATCCAGGTGCGAATTTTCGCCATATGCAGGCTTTACTTAAGAAAGCCCACGTTCCAGATGATTTGGTGGTTCAAAATGTGGTAATTTCAGCCGGTATTAACGCCAAGGAACAGAACATTAAAGAAACGGCTGTTAAACAGCTCCAGGGGGCTCTGAGGGGAGCTAAAAGCAGATTTCCATCTGCTGTGATTTGGGTCCCATTAGTTAATTTTTCCAGTGACCTATCTGTAATGGAGCAGAATAACATTAAACTGCTAAATCAGTATATTGAAAAAAATGTGTCACACATCCCCCTACTGGAGGACTCTCACTTTGCAACAGAGGACGATTCTATTCACTGGACCGAAGATACGGCCAGAGCAATGTTAGAACATTGGAGGTCCTTTTTAAACTTGAATGCCCCCTAAGTCCATTCAGGGTGGGGAATGTAAGGGGACAGCCCCTTATGTCCCAAAATATTATGGTTTTAACTAAAAATTTCACTCTGACAGAACAACAAAGTAATCTCCTCAATAAGGGTTTAACTTTTATTCCCACAATTAACACTCAAAAAAATCAAAAGACACAATTAGAATTGGATATTCAAAATTATCACAGAAAATTGAAATTAGCCTTATATTTTGAGAGTTCAAATAAAGAAGAACCCCCTCCATTTTTGCCGGCATCAAGGTGGACGCCTCCTGCTGGCAAACTGCCACCTGAAATCAATAGTTTGATCAAAAGGGATTTGGAGGACTTTACTAAAATATTTAAACCAATCAGAGAAAAACACAATATGTCAACACAAGAAGTACGCGCTTTGAGGTCTTTGATTCACAATAAACATATTGTAATCAAGCCAGCAGATAAGGGCAGCGCAGTGGTGATTTTGGGAAGGGATCAATACATTTTGGAAGTACAAAGACAATTAAATGACCCAGTGTATTATAAAAAAATAGATAAGCCTATTTATCTTGAAACTATTCCTTTGGTGAACCAAATTTTAGATGATTTACATAAACAAAACTTTATTACAACAAAACAAAAATCCTACTTGAGGGGAGACAGAGAACCCAGGCCCAGGAGATTCTATATTCTCCCAAAAATCCACAAAGATCCGGAAAAATGGACAATTCCTTTCCAGCTCCCATCCGGGAGACCTATTGTTTCTGATTGTGGTAGCGAGACTTACCACACGGCAGAGTTTATCGATTTTTATTTAAATCCCCTGTCTGTTAAACATCCAGCTTACATAAAGGACACATATCACTTTATAGAGATAGTTAAAGGTATTAAAATCCCAGCAGATGCTTTGCTTTTCACGATGGACATTGACAGCTTATACACTAACATAGATATCAAAGCAGGTCTACAAACAGTTAAAAATGCATTACAAAAATACCCAGACTCTAAAAGACCGGATCAGGCCATTCTACAACTATTGGAAATAAATTTAACTAGAAATGACTTTGAATTTAATGGGGAATTCTATCTTCAAATCAAAGGAACAGCAATGGGAAAGAGGTTTGCACCTGCATATGCAAACATATTCATGGCAGATTGGGAAGAAAAATCACTAAATAAATGCTCACAGAAACCATTATATTATTATCGTTATTTGGATGATATCTGGGGAATTTGGTCTTACTCAGAGACAGATTTTCAAAAATTTGTGGATGTTTTAAATAATCATGACCCTTCAATTAAAATTAAATATGATTTACAGAGTCAGGCAGTTAATTTTCTGGACACAACAGTGTACAAAGGCCCAAATTTTGCACAGACACAACAGTTAGGAATTAAGGTTTTCTTTAAAGAAACGGACACTCATGCTCTGCTTTACAAAACAAGTTTTCACCCTAAACATACATATAAAGGTGTAGTTAAATCCCAATTGTTGAGATTCCACAGGATCTGTACCAGAGCTGAGGATTTTTGGAGTTCTGTTCAAATTTTGTTCAAAGCTTTACGCAAGAGGGGTTACTCCAGAACATTTTTGAGAAAATGCCTCAAAACATTTCAACAGAGAAAACAGGAGGACAATAAGAAAATCATTCCCTTTATTACAACATTTTCATCACCTAGTACAATAATTCAGAGAACCTTTAAGAACAATTTTCAGGATATTTTACAAAATAATGGCTTACTGGAGGATCATAAACTAATTGCAGCATTCAGGAGGAATAAAAACCTAAAAGATCTTCTTGTTAGAGCAAAATTAAAACCTTTGCAATCTAAAATTCAAAGATCACCTACATTTTTCTGGAGACCCAAGATGATTAGAAATAAGTCAAATCACACGCTATTTGAAATTGAACAGAACTTCACACACAAAACAAAAAACTGCATTTACCTTATTTCCTGTTCTTTGTGTAATAAACAATATGTGGGACAAACCAAAAACTCCATTAGCACAAGAATGTGGCAACATAAATATAATATTGTTCACAAGAGAGAGGTGCATACCCCATTGGTCAAACATTTTCTGGCACATGGTTTAAGATCATTAAAAATATGTGGTATTCAGAGCAACTCTGTATGGACAGATGATGAAAGGAGAAAAATGGAAAGAAGATGGATATATCTGCTCGGAACCAGAGTGCCAACAGGCTTAAATGTTGTATGACTCAGGGTTGTTGTGAACGGTGTGAGAGACATTATTATTATTTTTACTCTTGTTATGGTTTTGGTTGTTGTTGTTATTGTTATTATTCTAATCTTAACCCTACCCCTAATTCTGTTTCTAACCCTAACCGTTACCCTAATTTGAATCCTAACCCTAACCCTTAGTTAATGTTTATAAGTTCATTTAACCCTAAATATAAATAAAATAACTAATTTATAAGGAGAAGGTTGGATTCACGAGGTTGTTTCTACTCAATACAGCAGCATGCATGCAGGGGAGGGGCTTAGAGCACGCAGGGCCCATGGCTTATTACGCGCAGGGCCCATGGTTTAGGACACGCGGGGCCCATGAGGCCGACGCGTGTAAGACAGTGAATAAAGCAACCACCTTTGTCTCTCTTTTCACTTTTGCGCCTTTTCAGCCAAGTGGTAGCTACGTTTTTGTGTGCATAGAGCCTGATGAAGGCAGAATTTTGCCGAAACGCGTAGCGAGCACACTTTATTCTAATTTTGTATTGTTTATTTTTTGATTTTTTGTGAATAAAAAACACTCTTTTAAGTGGTTGTCCCGCATTTTTCTTCTTTTTCAAATTTTTCAATTTTTCCTTTTTACGAAAAATTTCCTTGGTGGAAAAACTTACACCTACCATGTACTTCCACGACGGAGAAGAAGATGGAGGTGCTTGGACCACAGTGCGCTACGGTAGGAGACGTTACAACAATCCCCGTGCGCTCAACCTTAATTACCGGGGCCAACCGGACCAGAGGATGGACCGTGCCTTTCCCGTCTCCGGCTGGAAGAGGGCGCCAAGGTTCCCGAATTTTGGCTGGAGTAGGGCTTCACCTCCTAATCCTAACTGGCGAGCGCCTCCTCGTTTCGGAGGGTCCCGACCTTATTTTCAACAGCCCCGCTCGTATGCAGCAGCGGTCCGGGGCTCACCGACCAGACGAGCGACAAGATTTGGACCTCCGGCAGATTTCAGGCAGGACCTTCAGCGACCGGCGGATGAAAGACTTGGACAGCTTATCCGCAAATTACATGCTGTAATTAAGATGGTGCATCATCTACAAAATGTAACCATCACGCCGAATAAGCCTGAGCCTCTGATGATCACTCGTACGGTGGACTCATTAGCCTCGCTCATTAAACCCGCCGATCCTACGGATGAGGTTTTGGACCTCATTGAAGGCAACGCCAAAAACTGGGGACATACAACACTGCAGATCCTTCAGGATCACTACCAGAAAAGGCTGGACAGACTGTTGCAGGATCTCCCCGGTGATTTAACCAGAGACTGGAGGGAAGCCTTCACCGTGGCGACACGATGGGCTTACAGAAATCTGCCTCGTATTACGCAGGATGTCCTCGACCAGGCAGAGGCCCTGATCATCGCCTGCAGATCAGACTCGGAGCGGCGGAGTCCAGCGGCACCGGCTCCTCCACCGGTCAGGTCTGACCACCGCCGAGAGCCGCGCACATCGGCAGAGAGAAAAAAGAAGACCCGTCAACCGGAGCGGGTCTCCATAAGCATTCAGGCTGAATGTCACGAGGCCACAAACCGTTCAGTGGGGACACTGACGGACATGAGACCGGACGGGTCTCCAAATTCAGTTCCTGCAGCCGCTCCTAAGGAACAGCGTGTACCGCGAGCTGCAGCCCGCCGCAACCCCTGTGTGGTGCAGGAGGACCTTCTCCCGCAGATCGTGGAGATGGCTTCACCCTCTGCTCCCAGACCGGCGGCACAGGGGCCGCCTTTCCGATCTTCAGCACCGGACAGCTCCCAGGAGGAGGAGAGTTCCGACGGAGAGGATCGCGACGTCGGAGATGAGGAGGAGGAGGAGTACGATGATGAGGGCGACAGCGACGACGATGAGGACGGAGTGGATACGGATTACGAGCCCCCAGTTTCCGGTTCGGGGCAGGATTATATTTCGGACAGCCCGGGGGAGGCAGAATACGAGGAGGACAGTGCATCTGCCCTGGCTCCAGCTTCAGCGGAGGAGCTTGTGTTAACAGGTCCGCCAGCGACCCGTGCGGATTCACCTGCCCCTATGCAGGAGGTCTTCAAGGTAAAGCGTCACCCTAATACGAACAGAAAACTGATTGACTGGACTCTGGAAGTTGAGAAAAGGTTTCTCATTGTTGGGGACTCGAATTTATCCAGAATTCCAGACCATCTCATTCCAGATCTGCAGATTGACAGTTATCCAGGTGCGAATTTTCGCCATATGCAGGCTTTACTTAAGAAAGCCCACGTTCCAGATGATTTGGTGGTTCAAAATGTGGTAATTTCAGCCGGTATTAACGCCAAGGAACAGAACATTAAAGAAACGGCTGTTAAACAGCTCCAGGGGGCTCTGAGGGGAGCTAAAAGCAGATTTCCATCTGCTGTGATTTGGGTCCCATTAGTTAATTTTTCCAGTGACCTATCTGTAATGGAGCAGAATAACATTAAACTGCTAAATCAGTATATTGAAAAAAATGTGTCACACATCCCCCTACTGGAGGACTCTCACTTTGCAACAGAGGACGATTCTATTCACTGGACCGAAGATACGGCCAGAGCAATGTTAGAACATTGGAGGTCCTTTTTAAACTTGAATGCCCCCTAAGTCCATTCAGGGTGGGGAATGTAAGGGGACAGCCCCTTATGTCCCAAAATATTATGGTTTTAACTAAAAATTTCACTCTGACAGAACAACAAAGTAATCTCCTCAATAAGGGTTTAACTTTTATTCCCACAATTAACACTCAAAAAAATCAAAAGACACAATTAGAATTGGATATTCAAAATTATCACAGAAAATTGAAATTAGCCTTATATTTTGAGAGTTCAAATAAAGAAGAACCCCCTCCATTTTTGCCGGCATCAAGGTGGACGCCTCCTGCTGGCAAACTGCCACCTGAAATCAATAGTTTGATCAAAAGGGATTTGGAGGACTTTACTAAAATATTTAAACCAATCAGAGAAAAACACAATATGTCAACACAAGAAGTACGCGCTTTGAGGTCTTTGATTCACAATAAACATATTGTAATCAAGCCAGCAGATAAGGGCAGCGCAGTGGTGATTTTGGGAAGGGATCAATACATTTTGGAAGTACAAAGACAATTAAATGACCCAGTGTATTATAAAAAATTAGATAAGCCTATTTATCTTGAAACTATTCCTTTGGTGAACCAAATTTTAGATGATTTACATAAACAAAACTTTATTACAACAAAACAAAAATCCTACTTGAGGGGAGACAGAGAACCCAGGCCCAGGAGATTCTATATTCTCCCAAAAATCCACAAAGATCCGGAAAAATGGACAATTCCTTTCCAGCTCCCATCCGGGAGACCTATTGTTTCTGATTGTGGTAGCGAGACTTACCACACGGCAGAGTTTATCGATTTTTATTTAAATCCCCTGTCTGTTAAACATCCAGCTTACATAAAGGACACATATCACTTTATAGAGATAGTTAAAGGTATTAAAATCCCAGCAGATGCTTTGCTTTTCACGATGGACATTGACAGCTTATACACTAACATAGATATCAAAGCAGGTCTACAAACAGTTAAAAATGCATTACAAAAATACCCAGACTCTAAAAGACCGGATCAGGCCATTCTACAACTATTGGAAATAAATTTAACTAGAAATGACTTTGAATTTAATGGGGAATTCTATCTTCAAATCAAAGGAACAGCAATGGGAAAGAGGTTTGCACCTGCATATGCAAACATATTCATGGCAGATTGGGAAGAAAAATCACTAAATAAATGCTCACAGAAACCATTATATTATTATCGTTATTTGGATGATATCTGGGGAATTTGGTCTTACTCAGAGACAGATTTTCAAAAATTTGTGGATGTTTTAAATAATCATGACCCTTCAATTAAAATTAAATATGATTTACAGAGTCAGGCAGTTAATTTTCTGGACACAACAGTGTACAAAGGCCCAAATTTTGCACAGACACAACAGTTAGGAATTAAGGTTTTCTTTAAAGAAACGGACACTCATGCTCTGCTTTACAAAACAAGTTTTCACCCTAAACATACATATAAAGGTGTAGTTAAATCCCAATTGTTGAGATTCCACAGGATCTGTACCAGAGCTGAGGATTTTTGGAGTTCTGTTCAAATTTTGTTCAAAGCTTTACGCAAGAGGGGTTACTCCAGAACATTTTTGAGAAAATGCCTCAAAACATTTCAACAGAGAAAACAGGAGGACAATAAGAAAATCATTCCCTTTATTACAACATTTTCATCACCTAGTACAATAATTCAGAGAACCTTTAAGAACAATTTTCAGGATATTTTACAAAATAATGGCTTACTGGAGGATCATAAACTAATTGCAGCATTCAGGAGGAATAAAAACCTAAAAGATCTTCTTGTTAGAGCAAAATTAAAACCTTTGCAATCTAAAATTCAAAGATCACCTACATTTTTCTGGAGACCCAAGATGATTAGAAATAAGTCAAATCACACGCTATTTGAAATTGAACAGAACTTCACACACAAAACAAAAAACTGCATTTACCTTATTTCCTGTTCTTTGTGTAATAAACAATATGTGGGACAAACCAAAAACTCCATTAGCACAAGAATGTGGCAACATAAATATAATATTGTTCACAAGAGAGAGGTGCATACCCCATTGGTCAAACATTTTCTGGCACATGGTTTAAGATCATTAAAAATATGTGGTATTCAGAGCAACTCTGTATGGACAGATGATGAAAGGAGAAAAATGGAAAGAAGATGGATATATCTGCTCGGAACCAGAGTGCCAACAGGCTTAAATGTTGTATGACTCAGGGTTGTTGTGAACGGTGTGAGAGACATTATTATTATTTTTACTCTTGTTATGGTTTTGGTTGTTGTTGTTATTGTTATTATTCTAATCTTAACCCTACCCCTAATTCTGTTTCTAACCCTAACCGTTACCCTAATTTGAATCCTAACCCTAACCCTTAGTTAATGTTTATAAGTTCATTTAACCCTAAATATAAATAAAATAACTAATTTATAAGGAGAAGGTTGGATTCACGAGGTTGTTTCTACTCAATACAGCAGCATGCATGCAGGGGAGGGGCTTAGAGCACGCAGGGCCCATGGCTTATTACGCGCAGGGCCCATGGTTTAGGACACGCGGGGCCCATGAGGCCGACGCGTGTAAGACAGTGAATAAAGCAACCACCTTTGTCTCTCTTTTCACTTTTGCGCATTTTCAGCCAAGTGGTAGCTACGTTTTTGTGTGCATAGAGCCTGATGAAGGCAGAATTTTGCCGAAACGCGTAGCGAGCACACTTTATTCTAATTTTGTATTGTTTATTTTTTGATTTTTTGTGAATAAAAAACACTCTTTTAAGTGGTTGTCCCGCATTTTTCTTCTTTTTCAAATTTTTCAATTTTTCCTTTTTACGAAAAATTTCCTTGGTGGAAAAACTTACACCTACCATGTACTTCCACGACGGAGAAGAAGATGGAGGTGCTTGGACCACAGTGCGCTACGGTAGGAGACGTTACAACAATCCCCGTGCGCTCAACCTTAATTACCGGGGCCAACCGGACCAGAGGATGGACCGTGCCTTTCCCGTCTCCGGCTGGAAGAGGGCGCCAAGGTTCCCGAATTTTGGCTGGAGTAGGGCTTCACCTCCTAATCCTAACCCTAACCCTAACCCTAACCCTAACCCCTAACCCTAACCCTAACCCTAACCCTAACCCCTAACCCCTAACCCTAACCCTAACCCTAACCCCTAACCCTAACCCTTAACCCTAACCCTAACCCCTAACCCTAACCCTAACCCTAACCCCTAACCCTAACCCTAACCCTAACCCTAACCCATTCCTCTCAAGTCACCTAGCCCTAAACCTAACCTCAGTGAAGAAGTGAGAAAAACCTATTCTGAGAGGATTTTTGGAGGACAAATGACTGAAGAGGAAAAAGAAAAATTGTTTGTACAAGCTGGGTGATTTCCTTACCTGTTTGGACCTCATCTTGGTGAGGGGGGGTGTGCTCCCACTCCTAAAAACAATAAGTGAGAATATATTTCAAAGAGCCATAAAGCTACGGACAATTTCGGAAAAGCATGGATCCACAGCCATTCAGGAGCAAAACAAAGGCTAACTCCGCCCACCTGCTCTATTTAACAGGACCTGCTTCTCTCAACTCACTCACTCACCTTGCAGCCCTGTCATACGGAGGCACAATAACACAGGAGGCAATCAGACCAGGATTTATGGACAAAGGATTTTTATTCCATCCAAGCGCTCATGTACAAGGGATATACAAACAAAGATTGCTCAGTTCAGCACCTGAAGAAGGACCAGAAAGTCCGAAATATCGCGCATTATTCTGGGCAACAAGTGATTCCAGGAGGAGCCTGAAGATCATCCTGCAAAGAAAAGACAAGGCTACTTACCTGAGGAAATAGAGGAAATGTTCCTGAAAAGAAAAAGGAAGAGGAAAAAAATTGAAAATACAAGTTATCCAGGACGATGAGAGCCTAATTTTTGATCATGTAAGTCCATATATTCTAATTTTTGAGTGTGGGGCGGATGACTCTGGTTTTCTGGACGGAGGGAAGGCCAGAGCACTTGAGGTTCACCGCCTTTGGCGGTGAATTTCTAATCTTTAACCCCTGACGAGCCAGTGCCCCCTTGTCAGTCTGGTGCCGGGGTTTGAAGCCCCACTTCCTGCCATGCTGTAGAAGAAAAGATCTTTTCGCAGACATGATGTTTTGGACTATACATGCCTCTCAAGTCACCTAGCCCTAAACCTAACCTCAGTGAAGAAGTGAGAAAAACCTATTCTGAGAGGATTTTTGGAGGACAAATGACTGAAGAGGAAAAAGAAAAATTGTTTGTACAAGCTGGGTGATTTCCTTACCTGTTTGGACCTCATCTTGGTGAGGGGGGGTGTGCTCCCACTCCTAAAAACAATAAGTGAGAATATATTTCAAAGAGCCATAAAGCTACGGACAATTTCGGAAAAGCATGGATCCACAGCCATTCAGGAGCAAAACAAAGGCTAACTCCGCCCACCTGCTCTATTTAACAGGACCTGCTTCTCTCAACTCACTCACTCACCTTGCAGCCCTGTCATACGGAGGCACAATAACACAGGAGGCAATCAGACCAGGATTTATGGACAAAGGATTTTTATTCCATCCAAGCGCTCATGTACAAGGGATATACAAACAAAGATTGCTCAGTTCAGCACCTGAAGAAGGACCAGAAAGTCCGAAATATCGCGCATTATTCTGGGCAACAAGTGATTCCAGGAGGAGCCTGAAGATCATCCTGCAAAGAAAAGACAAGGCTACTTACCTGAGGAAATAGAGGAAATGTTCCTGAAAAGAAAAAGGAAGAGGAAAAAAAATTGAAAATACAAGTTATCCAGGACGATGAGAGCCTAATTTTTGATCATGTAAGTCCATATATTCTAATTTTTGAGTGTGGGGCGGATGACTCTGGTTTTCTGGACGGAGGGAAGGCCAGAGCACTTGAGGTTCACCGCCTTTGGCGGTGAATTTCTAATCTTTAACCCCTGACGAGCCAGTGCCCCCTTGTCAGTCTGGTGCCGGGGTTTGAAGCCCCACTTCCTGCCATGCTGTAGAAGAAAAGATCTTTTCGCAGACATGATGTTTTGGACTATACATGCCTCTCAAGTCACCTAGCCCTAAACCTAACCTCAGTGAAGAAGTGAGAAAAACCTATTCTGAGAGGATTTTTGGAGGACAAATGACTGAAGAGGAAAAAGAAAAATTGTTTGTACAAGCTGGGTGATTTCCTTACCTGTTTGGACCTCATCTTGGTGAGGGGGGGTGTGCTCCCACTCCTAAAAACAATAAGTGAGAATATATTTCAAAGAGCCATAAAGCTACGGACAATTTCGGAAAAGCATGGATCCACAGCCATTCAGGAGCAAAACAAAGGCTAACTCCGCCCACCTGCTCTATTTAACAGGACCTGCTTCTCTCAACTCACTCACTCACCTTGCAGCCCTGTCATACGGAGGCACAATAACACAGGAGGCAATCAGACCAGGATTTATGGACAAAGGATTTTTATTCCATCCAAGCGCTCATGTACAAGGGATATACAAACAAAGATTGCTCAGTTCAGCACCTGAAGAAGGACCAGAAAGTCCGAAATATCGCGCATTATTCTGGGCAACAAGTGATTCCAGGAGGAGCCTGAAGATCATCCTGCAAAGAAAAGACAAGGCTACTTACCTGAGGAAATAGAGGAAATGTTCCTGAAAAGAAAAAGGAAGAGGAAAAAAAATTGAAAATACAAGTTATCCAGGACGATGAGAGCCTAATTTTTGATCATGTAAGTCCATATATTCTAATTTTTGAGTGTGGGGCGGATGACTCTGGTTTTCTGGACGGAGGGAAGGCCAGAGCACTTGAGGTTCACCGCCTTTGGCGGTGAATTTCTAATCTTTAACCCCTGACGAGCCAGTGCCCCCTTGTCAGTCTGGTGCCGGGGTTTGAAGCCCCACTTCCTGCCATGCTGTAGAAGAAAAGATCTTTTCGCAGACATGATGTTTTGGACTATACATGCCTCTCAAGTCACCTAGCCCTAAACCTAACCTCAGTGAAGAAGTGAGAAAAACCTATTCTGAGAGGATTTTTGGAGGACAAATGACTGAAGAGGAAAAAGAAAAATTGTTTGTACAAGCTGGGTGATTTCCTTACCTGTTTGGACCTCATCTTGGTGAGGGGGGGTGTGCTCCCACTCCTAAAAACAATAAGTGAGAATATATTTCAAAGAGCCATAAAGCTACGGACAATTTCGGAAAAGCATGGATCCACAGCCATTCAGGAGCAAAACAAAGGCTAACTCCGCCCACCTGCTCTATTTAACAGGACCTGCTTCTCTCAACTCACTCACTCACCTTGCAGCCCTGTCATACGGAGGCACAATAACACAGGAGGCAATCAGACCAGGATTTATGGACAAAGGATTTTTATTCCATCCAAGCGCTCATGTACAAGGGATATACAAACAAAGATTGCTCAGTTCAGCACCTGAAGAAGGACCAGAAAGTCCGAAATATCGCGCATTATTCTGGGCAACAAGTGATTCCAGGAGGAGCCTGAAGATCATCCTGCAAAGAAAAGACAAGGCTACTTACCTGAGGAAATAGAGGAAATGTTCCTGAAAAGAAAAAGGAAGAGGAAAAAAATTGAAAATACAAGTTATCCAGGACGATGAGAGCCTAATTTTTGATCATGTAAGTCCATATATTCTAATTTTTGAGTGTGGGGCGGATGACTCTGGTTTTCTGGACGGAGGGAAGGCCAGAGCACTTGAGGTTCACCGCCTTTGGCGGTGAATTTCTAATCTTTAACCCCTGACGAGCCAGTGCCCCCTTGTCAGTCTGGTGCCGGGGTTTGAAGCCCCACTTCCTGCCATGCTGTAGAAGAAAAGATCTTTTCGCAGACATGATGTTTTGGACTATACATGCCTCTCAAGTCACCTAGCCCTAAACCTAACCTCAGTGAAGAAGTGAGAAAAACCTATTCTGAGAGGATTTTTGGAGGACAAATGACTGAAGAGGAAAAAGAAAAATTGTTTGTACAAGCTGGGTGATTTCCTTACCTGTTTGGACCTCATCTTGGTGAGGGGGGGTGTGCTCCCACTCCTAAAAACAATAAGTGAGAATATATTTCAAAGAGCCATAAAGCTACGGACAATTTCGGAAAAGCATGGATCCACAGCCATTCAGGAGCAAAACAAAGGCTAACTCCGCCCACCTGCTCTATTTAACAGGACCTGCTTCTCTCAACTCACTCACTCACCTTGCAGCCCTGTCATACGGAGGCACAATAACACAGGAGGCAATCAGACCAGGATTTATGGACAAAGGATTTTTATTCCATCCAAGCGCTCATGTACAAGGGATATACAAACAAAGATTGCTCAGTTCAGCACCTGAAGAAGGACCAGAAAGTCCGAAATATCGCGCATTATTCTGGGCAACAAGTGATTCCAGGAGGAGCCTGAAGATCATCCTGCAAAGAAAAGACAAGGCTACTTACCTGAGGAAATAGAGGAAATGTTCCTGAAAAGAAAAAGGAAGAGGAAAAAAATTGAAAATACAAGTTATCCAGGACGATGAGAGCCTAATTTTTGATCATGTAAGTCCATATATTCTAATTTTTGAGTGTGGGGCGGATGACTCTGGTTTTCTGGACGGAGGGAAGGCCAGAGCACTTGAGGTTCACCGCCTTTGGCGGTGAATTTCTAATCTTTAACCCCTGACGAGCCAGTGCCCCCTTGTCAGTCTGGTGCCGGGGTTTGAAGCCCCACTTCCTGCCATGCTGTAGAAGAAAAGATCTTTTCGCAGACATGATGTTTTGGACTATACATGCCTCTCAAGTCACCTAGCCCTAAACCTAACCTCAGTGAAGAAGTGAGAAAAACCTATTCTGAGAGGATTTTTGGAGGACAAATGACTGAAGAGGAAAAAGAAAAATTGTTTGTACAAGCTGGGTGATTTCCTTACCTGTTTGGACCTCATCTTGGTGAGGGGGGGTGTGCTCCCACTCCTAAAAACAATAAGTGAGAATATATTTCAAAGAGCCATAAAGCTACGGACAATTTCGGAAAAGCATGGATCCACAGCCATTCAGGAGCAAAACAAAGGCTAACTCCGCCCACCTGCTCTATTTAACAGGACCTGCTTCTCTCAACTCACTCACTCACCTTGCAGCCCTGTCATACGGAGGCACAATAACACAGGAGGCAATCAGACCAGGATTTATGGACAAAGGATTTTTATTCCATCCAAGCGCTCATGTACAAGGGATATACAAACAAAGATTGCTCAGTTCAGCACCTGAAGAAGGACCAGAAAGTCCGAAATATCGCGCATTATTCTGGGCAACAAGTGATTCCAGGAGGAGCCTGAAGATCATCCTGCAAAGAAAAGACAAGGCTACTTACCTGAGGAAATAGAGGAAATGTTCCTGAAAAGAAAAAGGAAGAGGAAAAAAATTGAAAATACAAGTTATCCAGGACGATGAGAGCCTAATTTTTGATCATGTAAGTCCATATATTCTAATTTTTGAGTGTGGGGCGGATGACTCTGGTTTTCTGGACGGAGGGAAGGCCAGAGCACTTGAGGTTCACCGCCTTTGGCGGTGAATTTCTAATCTTTAACCCCTGACGAGCCAGTGCCCCCTTGTCAGTCTGGTGCCGGGGTTTGAAGCCCCACTTCCTGCCATGCTGTAGAAGAAAAGATCTTTTCGCAGACATGATGTTTTGGACTATACATGCCTCTCAAGTCACCTAGCCCTAAACCTAACCTCAGTGAAGAAGTGAGAAAAACCTATTCTGAGAGGATTTTTGGAGGACAAATGACTGAAGAGGAAAAAGAAAAATTGTTTGTACAAGCTGGGTGATTTCCTTACCTGTTTGGACCTCATCTTGGTGAGGGGGGGTGTGCTCCCACTCCTAAAAACAATAAGTGAGAATATATTTCAAAGAGCCATAAAGCTACGGACAATTTCGGAAAAGCATGGATCCACAGCCATTCAGGAGCAAAACAAAGGCTAACTCCGCCCACCTGCTCTATTTAACAGGACCTGCTTCTCTCAACTCACTCACTCACCTTGCAGCCCTGTCATACGGAGGCACAATAACACAGGAGGCAATCAGACCAGGATTTATGGACAAAGGATTTTTATTCCATCCAAGCGCTCATGTACAAGGGATATACAAACAAAGATTGCTCAGTTCAGCACCTGAAGAAGGACCAGAAAGTCCGAAATATCGCGCATTATTCTGGGCAACAAGTGATTCCAGGAGGAGCCTGAAGATCATCCTGCAAAGAAAAGACAAGGCTACTTACCTGAGGAAATAGAGGAAATGTTCCTGAAAAGAAAAAGGAAGAGGAAAAAAATTGAAAATACAAGTTATCCAGGACGATGAGAGCCTAATTTTTGATCATGTAAGTCCATATATTCTAATTTTTGAGTGTGGGGCGGATGACTCTGGTTTTCTGGACGGAGGGAAGGCCAGAGCACTTGAGGTTCACCGCCTTTGGCGGTGAATTTCTAATCTTTAACCCCTGACGAGCCAGTGCCCCCTTGTCAGTCTGGTGCCGGGGTTTGAAGCCCCACTTCCTGCCATGCTGTAGAAGAAAAGATCTTTTCGCAGACATGATGTTTTGGACTATACATGCCTCTCAAGTCACCTAGCCCTAAACCTAACCTCAGTGAAGAAGTGAGAAAAACCTATTCTGAGAGGATTTTTGGAGGACAAATGACTGAAGAGGAAAAAGAAAAATTGTTTGTACAAGCTGGGTGATTTCCTTACCTGTTTGGACCTCATCTTGGTGAGGGGGGGTGTGCTCCCACTCCTAAAAACAATAAGTGAGAATATATTTCAAAGAGCCATAAAGCTACGGACAATTTCGGAAAAGCATGGATCCACAGCCATTCAGGAGCAAAACAAAGGCTAACTCCGCCCACCTGCTCTATTTAACAGGACCTGCTTCTCTCAACTCACTCACTCACCTTGCAGCCCTGTCATACGGAGGCACAATAACACAGGAGGCAATCAGACCAGGATTTATGGACAAAGGATTTTTATTCCATCCAAGCGCTCATGTACAAGGGATATACAAACAAAGATTGCTCAGTTCAGCACCTGAAGAAGGACCAGAAAGTCCGAAATATCGCGCATTATTCTGGGCAACAAGTGATTCCAGGAGGAGCCTGAAGATCATCCTGCAAAGAAAAGACAAGGCTACTTACCTGAGGAAATAGAGGAAATGTTCCTGAAAAGAAAAAGGAAGAGGAAAAAAAATTGAAAATACAAGTTATCCAGGACGATGAGAGCCTAATTTTTGATCATGTAAGTCCATATATTCTAATTTTTGAGTGTGGGGCGGATGACTCTGGTTTTCTGGACGGAGGGAAGGCCAGAGCACTTGAGGTTCACCGCCTTTGGCGGTGAATTTCTAATCTTTAACCCCTGACGAGCCAGTGCCCCCTTGTCAGTCTGGTGCCGGGGTTTGAAGCCCCACTTCCTGCCATGCTGTAGAAGAAAAGATCTTTTCGCAGACATGATGTTTTGGACTATACATGCCTCTCAAGTCACCTAGCCCTAAACCTAACCTCAGTGAAGAAGTGAGAAAAACCTATTCTGAGAGGATTTTTGGAGGACAAATGACTGAAGAGGAAAAAGAAAAATTGTTTGTACAAGCTGGGTGATTTCCTTACCTGTTTGGACCTCATCTTGGTGAGGGGGGGTGTGCTCCCACTCCTAAAAACAATAAGTGAGAATATATTTCAAAGAGCCATAAAGCTACGGACAATTTCGGAAAAGCATGGATCCACAGCCATTCAGGAGCAAAACAAAGGCTAACTCCGCCCACCTGCTCTATTTAACAGGACCTGCTTCTCTCAACTCACTCACTCACCTTGCAGCCCTGTCATACGGAGGCACAATAACACAGGAGGCAATCAGACCAGGATTTATGGACAAAGGATTTTTATTCCATCCAAGCGCTCATGTACAAGGGATATACAAACAAAGATTGCTCAGTTCAGCACCTGAAGAAGGACCAGAAAGTCCGAAATATCGCGCATTATTCTGGGCAACAAGTGATTCCAGGAGGAGCCTGAAGATCATCCTGCAAAGAAAAGACAAGGCTACTTACCTGAGGAAATAGAGGAAATGTTCCTGAAAAGAAAAAGGAAGAGGAAAAAAAATTGAAAATACAAGTTATCCAGGACGATGAGAGCCTAATTTTTGATCATGTAAGTCCATATATTCTAATTTTTGAGTGTGGGGCGGATGACTCTGGTTTTCTGGACGGAGGGAAGGCCAGAGCACTTGAGGTTCACCGCCTTTGGCGGTGAATTTCTAATCTTTAACCCCTGACGAGCCAGTGCCCCCTTGTCAGTCTGGTGCCGGGGTTTGAAGCCCCACTTCCTGCCATGCTGTAGAAGAAAAGATCTTTTCGCAGACATGATGTTTTGGACTATACATGCCTCTCAAGTCACCTAGCCCTAAACCTAACCTCAGTGAAGAAGTGAGAAAAACCTATTCTGAGAGGATTTTTGGAGGACAAATGACTGAAGAGGAAAAAGAAAAATTGTTTGTACAAGCTGGGTGATTTCCTTACCTGTTTGGACCTCATCTTGGTGAGGGGGGGTGTGCTCCCACTCCTAAAAACAATAAGTGAGAATATATTTCAAAGAGCCATAAAGCTACGGACAATTTCGGAAAAGCATGGATCCACAGCCATTCAGGAGCAAAACAAAGGCTAACTCCGCCCACCTGCTCTATTTAACAGGACCTGCTTCTCTCAACTCACTCACTCACCTTGCAGCCCTGTCATACGGAGGCACAATAACACAGGAGGCAATCAGACCAGGATTTATGGACAAAGGATTTTTATTCCATCCAAGCGCTCATGTACAAGGGATATACAAACAAAGATTGCTCAGTTCAGCACCTGAAGAAGGACCAGAAAGTCCGAAATATCGCGCATTATTCTGGGCAACAAGTGATTCCAGGAGGAGCCTGAAGATCATCCTGCAAAGAAAAGACAAGGCTACTTACCTGAGGAAATAGAGGAAATGTTCCTGAAAAGAAAAAGGAAGAGGAAAAAAAATTGAAAATACAAGTTATCCAGGACGATGAGAGCCTAATTTTTGATCATGTAAGTCCATATATTCTAATTTTTGAGTGTGGGGCGGATGACTCTGGTTTTCTGGACGGAGGGAAGGCCAGAGCACTTGAGGTTCACCGCCTTTGGCGGTGAATTTCTAATCTTTAACCCCTGACGAGCCAGTGCCCCCTTGTCAGTCTGGTGCCGGGGTTTGAAGCCCCACTTCCTGCCATGCTGTAGAAGAAAAGATCTTTTCGCAGACATGATGTTTTGGACTATACATGCCTCTCAAGTCACCTAGCCCTAAACCTAACCTCAGTGAAGAAGTGAGAAAAACCTATTCTGAGAGGATTTTTGGAGGACAAATGACTGAAGAGGAAAAAGAAAAATTGTTTGTACAAGCTGGGTGATTTCCTTACCTGTTTGGACCTCATCTTGGTGAGGGGGGGTGTGCTCCCACTCCTAAAAACAATAAGTGAGAATATATTTCAAAGAGCCATAAAGCTACGGACAATTTCGGAAAAGCATGGATCCACAGCCATTCAGGAGCAAAACAAAGGCTAACTCCGCCCACCTGCTCTATTTAACAGGACCTGCTTCTCTCAACTCACTCACTCACCTTGCAGCCCTGTCATACGGAGGCACAATAACACAGGAGGCAATCAGACCAGGATTTATGGACAAAGGATTTTTATTCCATCCAAGCGCTCATGTACAAGGGATATACAAACAAAGATTGCTCAGTTCAGCACCTGAAGAAGGACCAGAAAGTCCGAAATATCGCGCATTATTCTGGGCAACAAGTGATTCCAGGAGGAGCCTGAAGATCATCCTGCAAAGAAAAGACAAGGCTACTTACCTGAGGAAATAGAGGAAATGTTCCTGAAAAGAAAAAGGAAGAGGAAAAAAAATTGAAAATACAAGTTATCCAGGACGATGAGAGCCTAATTTTTGATCATGTAAGTCCATATATTCTAATTTTTGAGTGTGGGGCGGATGACTCTGGTTTTCTGGACGGAGGGAAGGCCAGAGCACTTGAGGTTCACCGCCTTTGGCGGTGAATTTCTAATCTTTAACCCCTGACGAGCCAGTGCCCCCTTGTCAGTCTGGTGCCGGGGTTTGAAGCCCCACTTCCTGCCATGCTGTAGAAGAAAAGATCTTTTCGCAGACATGATGTTTTGGACTATACATGCCTCTCAAGTCACCTAGCCCTAAACCTAACCTCAGTGAAGAAGTGAGAAAAACCTATTCTGAGAGGATTTTTGGAGGACAAATGACTGAAGAGGAAAAAGAAAAATTGTTTGTACAAGCTGGGTGATTTCCTTACCTGTTTGGACCTCATCTTGGTGAGGGGGGGTGTGCTCCCACTCCTAAAAACAATAAGTGAGAATATATTTCAAAGAGCCATAAAGCTACGGACAATTTCGGAAAAGCATGGATCCACAGCCATTCAGGAGCAAAACAAAGGCTAACTCCGCCCACCTGCTCTATTTAACAGGACCTGCTTCTCTCAACTCACTCACTCACCTTGCAGCCCTGTCATACGGAGGCACAATAACACAGGAGGCAATCAGACCAGGATTTATGGACAAAGGATTTTTATTCCATCCAAGCGCTCATGTACAAGGGATATACAAACAAAGATTGCTCAGTTCAGCACCTGAAGAAGGACCAGAAAGTCCGAAATATCGCGCATTATTCTGGGCAACAAGTGATTCCAGGAGGAGCCTGAAGATCATCCTGCAAAGAAAAGACAAGGCTACTTACCTGAGGAAATAGAGGAAATGTTCCTGAAAAGAAAAAGGAAGAGGAAAAAAAATTGAAAATACAAGTTATCCAGGACGATGAGAGCCTAATTTTTGATCATGTAAGTCCATATATTCTAATTTTTGAGTGTGGGGCGGATGACTCTGGTTTTCTGGACGGAGGGAAGGCCAGAGCACTTGAGGTTCACCGCCTTTGGCGGTGAATTTCTAATCTTTAACCCCTGACGAGCCAGTGCCCCCTTGTCAGTCTGGTGCCGGGGTTTGAAGCCCCACTTCCTGCCATGCTGTAGAAGAAAAGATCTTTTCGCAGACATGATGTTTTGGACTATACATGCCTCTCAAGTCACCTAGCCCTAAACCTAACCTCAGTGAAGAAGTGAGAAAAACCTATTCTGAGAGGATTTTTGGAGGACAAATGACTGAAGAGGAAAAAGAAAAATTGTTTGTACAAGCTGGGTGATTTCCTTACCTGTTTGGACCTCATCTTGGTGAGGGGGGGTGTGCTCCCACTCCTAAAAACAATAAGTGAGAATATATTTCAAAGAGCCATAAAGCTACGGACAATTTCGGAAAAGCATGGATCCACAGCCATTCAGGAGCAAAACAAAGGCTAACTCCGCCCACCTGCTCTATTTAACAGGACCTGCTTCTCTCAACTCACTCACTCACCTTGCAGCCCTGTCATACGGAGGCACAATAACACAGGAGGCAATCAGACCAGGATTTATGGACAAAGGATTTTTATTCCATCCAAGCGCTCATGTACAAGGGATATACAAACAAAGATTGCTCAGTTCAGCACCTGAAGAAGGACCAGAAAGTCCGAAATATCGCGCATTATTCTGGGCAACAAGTGATTCCAGGAGGAGCCTGAAGATCATCCTGCAAAGAAAAGACAAGGCTACTTACCTGAGGAAATAGAGGAAATGTTCCTGAAAAGAAAAAGGAAGAGGAAAAAAAAATTGAAAATACAAGTTATCCAGGACGATGAGAGCCTAATTTTTGATCATGTAAGTCCATATATTCTAATTTTTGAGTGTGGGGCGGATGACTCTGGTTTTCTGGACGGAGGGAAGGCCAGAGCACTTGAGGTTCACCGCCTTTGGCGGTGAATTTCTAATCTTTAACCCCTGACGAGCCAGTGCCCCCTTGTCAGTCTGGTGCCGGGGTTTGAAGCCCCACTTCCTGCCATGCTGTAGAAGAAAAGATCTTTTCGCAGACATGATGTTTTGGACTATACATGCCTCTCAAGTCACCTAGCCCTAAACCTAACCTCAGTGAAGAAGTGAGAAAAACCTATTCTGAGAGGATTTTTGGAGGACAAATGACTGAAGAGGAAAAAGAAAAATTGTTTGTACAAGCTGGGTGATTTCCTTACCTGTTTGGACCTCATCTTGGTGAGGGGGGGTGTGCTCCCACTCCTAAAAACAATAAGTGAGAATATATTTCAAAGAGCCATAAAGCTACGGACAATTTCGGAAAAGCATGGATCCACAGCCATTCAGGAGCAAAACAAAGGCTAACTCCGCCCACCTGCTCTATTTAACAGGACCTGCTTCTCTCAACTCACTCACTCACCTTGCAGCCCTGTCATACGGAGGCACAATAACACAGGAGGCAATCAGACCAGGATTTATGGACAAAGGATTTTTATTCCATCCAAGCGCTCATGTACAAGGGATATACAAACAAAGATTGCTCAGTTCAGCACCTGAAGAAGGACCAGAAAGTCCGAAATATCGCGCATTATTCTGGGCAACAAGTGATTCCAGGAGGAGCCTGAAGATCATCCTGCAAAGAAAAGACAAGGCTACTTACCTGAGGAAATAGAGGAAATGTTCCTGAAAAGAAAAAGGAAGAGGAAAAAAATTGAAAATACAAGTTATCCAGGACGATGAGAGCCTAATTTTTGATCATGTAAGTCCATATATTCTAATTTTTGAGTGTGGGGCGGATGACTCTGGTTTTCTGGACGGAGGGAAGGCCAGAGCACTTGAGGTTCACCGCCTTTGGCGGTGAATTTCTAATCTTTAACCCCTGACGAGCCAGTGCCCCCTTGTCAGTCTGGTGCCGGGGTTTGAAGCCCCACTTCCTGCCATGCTGTAGAAGAAAAGATCTTTTCGCAGACATGATGTTTTGGACTATACATGCCTCTCAAGTCACCTAGCCCTAAACCTAACCTCAGTGAAGAAGTGAGAAAAACCTATTCTGAGAGGATTTTTGGAGGACAAATGACTGAAGAGGAAAAAGAAAAATTGTTTGTACAAGCTGGGTGATTTCCTTACCTGTTTGGACCTCATCTTGGTGAGGGGGGGTGTGCTCCCACTCCTAAAAACAATAAGTGAGAATATATTTCAAAGAGCCATAAAGCTACGGACAATTTCGGAAAAGCATGGATCCACAGCCATTCAGGAGCAAAACAAAGGCTAACTCCGCCCACCTGCTCTATTTAACAGGACCTGCTTCTCTCAACTCACTCACTCACCTTGCAGCCCTGTCATACGGAGGCACAATAACACAGGAGGCAATCAGACCAGGATTTATGGACAAAGGATTTTTATTCCATCCAAGCGCTCATGTACAAGGGATATACAAACAAAGATTGCTCAGTTCAGCACCTGAAGAAGGACCAGAAAGTCCGAAATATCGCGCATTATTCTGGGCAACAAGTGATTCCAGGAGGAGCCTGAAGATCATCCTGCAAAGAAAAGACAAGGCTACTTACCTGAGGAAATAGAGGAAATGTTCCTGAAAAGAAAAAGGAAGAGGAAAAAAAAATTGAAAATACAAGTTATCCAGGACGATGAGAGCCTAATTTTTGATCATGTAAGTCCATATATTCTAATTTTTGAGTGTGGGGCGGATGACTCTGGTTTTCTGGACGGAGGGAAGGCCAGAGCACTTGAGGTTCACCGCCTTTGGCGGTGAATTTCTAATCTTTAACCCCTGACGAGCCAGTGCCCCCTTGTCAGTCTGGTGCCGGGGTTTGAAGCCCCACTTCCTGCCATGCTGTAGAAGAAAAGATCTTTTCGCAGACATGATGTTTTGGACTATACATTCCTCTCAAGTCACCTAGCCCTAAACCTAACCTCAGTGAAGAAGTGAGAAAAACCTATTCTGAGAGGATTTTTGGAGGACAAATGACTGAAGAGGAAAAAGAAAAATTGTTTGTACAAGCTGGGTGATTTCCTTACCTGTTTGGACCTCATCTTGGTGAGGGGGGGTGTGCTCCCACTCCTAAAAACAATAAGTGAGAATATATTTCAAAGAGCCATAAAGCTACGGACAATTTCGGAAAAGCATGGATCCACAGCCATTCAGGAGCAAAACAAAGGCTAACTCCGCCCACCTGCTCTATTTAACAGGACCTGCTTCTCTCAACTCACTCACTCACCTTGCAGCCCTGTCATACGGAGGCACAATAACACAGGAGGCAATCAGACCAGGATTTATGGACAAAGGATTTTTATTCCATCCAAGCGCTCATGTACAAGGGATATACAAACAAAGATTGCTCAGTTCAGCACCTGAAGAAGGACCAGAAAGTCCGAAATATCGCGCATTATTCTGGGCAACAAGTGATTCCAGGAGGAGCCTGAAGATCATCCTGCAAAGAAAAGACAAGGCTACTTACCTGAGGAAATAGAGGAAATGTTCCTGAAAAGAAAAAGGAAGAGGAAAAAAATTGAAAATACAAGTTATCCAGGACGATGAGAGCCTAATTTTTGATCATGTAAGTCCATATATTCTAATTTTTGAGTGTGGGGCGGATGACTCTGGTTTTCTGGACGGAGGGAAGGCCAGAGCACTTGAGGTTCACCGCCTTTGGCGGTGAATTTCTAATCTTTAACCCCTGACGAGCCAGTGCCCCCTTGTCAGTCTGGTGCCGGGGTTTGAAGCCCCACTTCCTGCCATGCTGTAGAAGAAAAGATCTTTTCGCAGACATGATGTTTTGGACTATACATGCCTCTCAAGTCACCTAGCCCTAAACCTAACCTCAGTGAAGAAGTGAGAAAAACCTATTCTGAGAGGATTTTTGGAGGACAAATGACTGAAGAGGAAAAAGAAAAATTGTTTGTACAAGCTGGGTGATTTCCTTACCTGTTTGGACCTCATCTTGGTGAGGGGGGGTGTGCTCCCACTCCTAAAAACAATAAGTGAGAATATATTTCAAAGAGCCATAAAGCTACGGACAATTTCGGAAAAGCATGGATCCACAGCCATTCAGGAGCAAAACAAAGGCTAACTCCGCCCACCTGCTCTATTTAACAGGACCTGCTTCTCTCAACTCACTCACTCACCTTGCAGCCCTGTCATACGGAGGCACAATAACACAGGAGGCAATCAGACCAGGATTTATGGACAAAGGATTTTTATTCCATCCAAGCGCTCATGTACAAGGGATATACAAACAAAGATTGCTCAGTTCAGCACCTGAAGAAGGACCAGAAAGTCCGAAATATCGCGCATTATTCTGGGCAACAAGTGATTCCAGGAGGAGCCTGAAGATCATCCTGCAAAGAAAAGACAAGGCTACTTACCTGAGGAAATAGAGGAAATGTTCCTGAAAAGAAAAAGGAAGAGGAAAAAAAATTGAAAATACAAGTTATCCAGGACGATGAGAGCCTAATTTTTGATCATGTAAGTCCATATATTCTAATTTTTGAGTGTGGGGCGGATGACTCTGGTTTTCTGGACGGAGGGAAGGCCAGAGCACTTGAGGTTCACCGCCTTTGGCGGTGAATTTCTAATCTTTAACCCCTGACGAGCCAGTGCCCCCTTGTCAGTCTGGTGCCGGGGTTTGAAGCCCCACTTCCTGCCATGCTGTAGAAGAAAAGATCTTTTCGCAGACATGATGTTTTGGACTATACATTCCTCTCAAGTCACCTAGCCCTAAACCTAACCTCAGTGAAGAAGTGAGAAAAACCTATTCTGAGAGGATTTTTGGAGGACAAATGACTGAAGAGGAAAAAGAAAAATTGTTTGTACAAGCTGGGTGATTTCCTTACCTGTTTGGACCTCATCTTGGTGAGGGGGGGTGTGCTCCCACTCCTAAAAACAATAAGTGAGAATATATTTCAAAGAGCCATAAAGCTACGGACAATTTCGGAAAAGCATGGATCCACAGCCATTCAGGAGCAAAACAAAGGCTAACTCCGCCCACCTGCTCTATTTAACAGGACCTGCTTCTCTCAACTCACTCACTCACCTTGCAGCCCTGTCATACGGAGGCACAATAACACAGGAGGCAATCAGACCAGGATTTATGGACAAAGGATTTTTATTCCATCCAAGCGCTCATGTACAAGGGATATACAAACAAAGATTGCTCAGTTCAGCACCTGAAGAAGGACCAGAAAGTCCGAAATATCGCGCATTATTCTGGGCAACAAGTGATTCCAGGAGGAGCCTGAAGATCATCCTGCAAAGAAAAGACAAGGCTACTTACCTGAGGAAATAGAGGAAATGTTCCTGAAAAGAAAAAGGAAGAGGAAAAAAATTGAAAATACAAGTTATCCAGGACGATGAGAGCCTAATTTTTGATCATGTAAGTCCATATATTCTAATTTTTGAGTGTGGGGCGGATGACTCTGGTTTTCTGGACGGAGGGAAGGCCAGAGCACTTGAGGTTCACCGCCTTTGGCGGTGAATTTCTAATCTTTAACCCCTGACGAGCCAGTGCCCCCTTGTCAGTCTGGTGCCGGGGTTTGAAGCCCCACTTCCTGCCATGCTGTAGAAGAAAAGATCTTTTCGCAGACATGATGTTTTGGACTATACATGCCTCTCAAGTCACCTAGCCCTAAACCTAACCTCAGTGAAGAAGTGAGAAAAACCTATTCTGAGAGGATTTTTGGAGGACAAATGACTGAAGAGGAAAAAGAAAAATTGTTTGTACAAGCTGGGTGATTTCCTTACCTGTTTGGACCTCATCTTGGTGAGGGGGGGTGTGCTCCCACTCCTAAAAACAATAAGTGAGAATATATTTCAAAGAGCCATAAAGCTACGGACAATTTCGGAAAAGCATGGATCCACAGCCATTCAGGAGCAAAACAAAGGCTAACTCCGCCCACCTGCTCTATTTAACAGGACCTGCTTCTCTCAACTCACTCACTCACCTTGCAGCCCTGTCATACGGAGGCACAATAACACAGGAGGCAATCAGACCAGGATTTATGGACAAAGGATTTTTATTCCATCCAAGCGCTCATGTACAAGGGATATACAAACAAAGATTGCTCAGTTCAGCACCTGAAGAAGGACCAGAAAGTCCGAAATATCGCGCATTATTCTGGGCAACAAGTGATTCCAGGAGGAGCCTGAAGATCATCCTGCAAAGAAAAGACAAGGCTACTTAACTGAGGAAATAGAGGAAATGTTCCTGAAAAGAAAAAGGAAGAGGAAAAAAAATTGAAAATACAAGTTATCCAGGACGATGAGAGCCTAATTTTTGATCATGTAAGTCCATATATTCTAATTTTTGAGTGTGGGGCGGATGACTCTGGTTTTCTGGACGGAGGGAAGGCCAGAGCACTTGAGGTTCACCGCCTTTGGCGGTGAATTTCTAATCTTTAACCCCTGACGAGCCAGTGCCCCCTTGTCAGTCTGGTGCCGGGGTTTGAAGCCCCACTTCCTGCCATGCTGTAGAAGAAAAGATCTTTTCGCAGACATGATGTTTTGGACTATACATTCCTCTCAAGTCACCTAGCCCTAAACCTAACCTCAGTGAAGAAGTGAGAAAAACCTATTCTGAGAGGATTTTTGGAGGACAAATGACTGAAGAGGAAAAAGAAAAATTGTTTGTACAAGCTGGGTGATTTCCTTACCTGTTTGGACCTCATCTTGGTGAGGGGGGGTGTGCTCCCACTCCTAAAAACAATAAGTGAGAATATATTTCAAAGAGCCATAAAGCTACGGACAATTTCGGAAAAGCATGGATCCACAGCCATTCAGGAGCAAAACAAAGGCTAACTCCGCCCACCTGCTCTATTTAACAGGACCTGCTTCTCTCAACTCACTCACTCACCTTGCAGCCCTGTCATACGGAGGCACAATAACACAGGAGGCAATCAGACCAGTATTTATGGACAAAGGATTTTTATTCCATCCAAGCGCTCATGTACAAGGGATATACAAACAAAGATTGCTCAGTTCAGCACCTGAAGAAGGACCAGAAAGTCCGAAATATCGCGCATTATTCTGGGCAACAAGTGATTCCAGGAGGAGCCTGAAGATCATCCTGCAAAGAAAAGACAAGGCTACTTACCTGAGGAAATAGAGGAAATGTTCCTGAAAAGAAAAAGGAAGAGGAAAAAAATTGAAAATACAAGTTATCCAGGACGATGAGAGCCTAATTTTTGATCATGTAAGTCCATATATTCTAATTTTTGAGTGTGGGGCGGATGACTCTGGTTTTCTGGACGGAGGGAAGGCCAGAGCACTTGAGGTTCACCGCCTTTGGCGGTGAATTTCTAATCTTTAACCCCTGACGAGCCAGTGCCCCCTTGTCAGTCTGGTGCCGGGGTTTGAAGCCCCACTTCCTGCCATGCTGTAGAAGAAAAGATCTTTTCGCAGACATGATGTTTTGGACTATACATGCCTCTCAAGTCACCTAGCCCTAAACCTAACCTCAGTGAAGAAGTGAGAAAAACCTATTCTGAGAGGATTTTTGGAGGACAAATGACTGAAGAGGAAAAAGAAAAATTGTTTGTACAAGCTGGGTGATTTCCTTACCTGTTTGGACCTCATCTTGGTGAGGGGGGGTGTGCTCCCACTCCTAAAAACAATAAGTGAGAATATATTTCAAAGAGCCATAAAGCTACGGACAATTTCGGAAAAGCATGGATCCACAGCCATTCAGGAGCAAAACAAAGGCTAACTCCGCCCACCTGCTCTATTTAACAGGACCTGCTTCTCTCAACTCACTCACTCACCTTGCAGCCCTGTCATACGGAGGCACAATAACACAGGAGGCAATCAGACCAGGATTTATGGACAAAGGATTTTTATTCCATCCAAGCGCTCATGTACAAGGGATATACAAACAAAGATTGCTCAGTTCAGCACCTGAAGAAGGACCAGAAAGTCCGAAATATCGCGCATTATTCTGGGCAACAAGTGATTCCAGGAGGAGCCTGAAGATCATCCTGCAAAGAAAAGACAAGGCTACTTACCTGAGGAAATAGAGGAAATGTTCCTGAAAAGAAAAAGGAAGAGGAAAAAAAATTGAAAATACAAGTTATCCAGGACGATGAGAGCCTAATTTTTGATCATGTAAGTCCATATATTCTAATTTTTGAGTGTGGGGCGGATGACTCTGGTTTTCTGGACGGAGGGAAGGCCAGAGCACTTGAGGTTCACCGCCTTTGGCGGTGAATTTCTAATCTTTAACCCCTGACGAGCCAGTGCCCCCTTGTCAGTCTGGTGCCGGGGTTTGAAGCCCCACTTCCTGCCATGCTGTAGAAGAAAAGATCTTTTCGCAGACATGATGTTTTGGACTATACATGCCTCTCAAGTCACCTAGCCCTAAACCTAACCTCAGTGAAGAAGTGAGAAAAACCTATTCTGAGAGGATTTTTGGAGGACAAATGACTGAAGAGGAAAAAGAAAAATTGTTTGTACAAGCTGGGTGATTTCCTTACCTGTTTGGACCTCATCTTGGTGAGGGGGGGTGTGCTCCCACTCCTAAAAACAATAAGTGAGAATATATTTCAAAGAGCCATAAAGCTACGGACAATTTCGGAAAAGCATGGATCCACAGCCATTCAGGAGCAAAACAAAGGCTAACTCCGCCCACCTGCTCTATTTAACAGGACCTGCTTCTCTCAACTCACTCACTCACCTTGCAGCCCTGTCATACGGAGGCACAATAACACAGGAGGCAATCAGACCAGGATTTATGGACAAAGGATTTTTATTCCATCCAAGCGCTCATGTACAAGGGATATACAAACAAAGATTGCTCAGTTCAGCACCTGAAGAAGGACCAGAAAGTCCGAAATATCGCGCATTATTCTGGGCAACAAGTGATTCCAGGAGGAGCCTGAAGATCATCCTGCAAAGAAAAGACAAGGCTACTTACCTGAGGAAATAGAGGAAATGTTCCTGAAAAGAAAAAGGAAGAGGAAAAAAAATTGAAAATACAAGTTATCCAGGACGATGAGAGCCTAATTTTTGATCATGTAAGTCCATATATTCTAATTTTTGAGTGTGGGGCGGATGACTCTGGTTTTCTGGACGGAGGGAAGGCCAGAGCACTTGAGGTTCACCGCCTTTGGCGGTGAATTTCTAATCTTTAACCCCTGACGAGCCAGTGCCCCCTTGTCAGTCTGGTGCCGGGGTTTGAAGCCCCACTTCCTGCCATGCTGTAGAAGAAAAGATCTTTTCGCAGACATGATGTTTTGGACTATACATTCCTCTCAAGTCACCTAGCCCTAAACCTAACCTCAGTGAAGAAGTGAGAAAAACCTATTCTGAGAGGATTTTTGGAGGACAAATGACTGAAGAGGAAAAAGAAAAATTGTTTGTACAAGCTGGGTGATTTCCTTACCTGTTTGGACCTCATCTTGGTGAGGGGGGGTGTGCTCCCACTCCTAAAAACAATAAGTGAGAATATATTTCAAAGAGCCATAAAGCTACGGACAATTTCGGAAAAGCATGGATCCACAGCCATTCAGGAGCAAAACAAAGGCTAACTCCGCCCACCTGCTCTATTTAACAGGACCTGCTTCTCTCAACTCACTCACTCACCTTGCAGCCCTGTCATACGGAGGCACAATAACACAGGAGGCAATCAGACCAGGATTTATGGACAAAGGATTTTTATTCCATCCAAGCGCTCATGTACAAGGGATATACAAACAAAGATTGCTCAGTTCAGCACCTGAAGAAGGACCAGAAAGTCCGAAATATCGCGCATTATTCTGGGCAACAAGTGATTCCAGGAGGAGCCTGAAGATCATCCTGCAAAGAAAAGACAAGGCTACTTACCTGAGGAAATAGAGGAAATGTTCCTGAAAAGAAAAAGGAAGAGGAAAAAAATTGAAAATACAAGTTATCCAGGACGATGAGAGCCTAATTTTTGATCATGTAAGTCCATATATTCTAATTTTTGAGTGTGGGGCGGATGACTCTGGTTTTCTGGACGGAGGGAAGGCCAGAGCACTTGAGGTTCACCGCCTTTGGCGGTGAATTTCTAATCTTTAACCCCTGACGAGCCAGTGCCCCCTTGTCAGTCTGTTGCCGGGGTTTGAAGCCCCACTTCCTGCCATGCTGTAGAAGAAAAGATCTTTTCGCAGACATGATGTTTTGGACTATACATGCCTCTCAAGTCACCTAGCCCTAAACCTAACCTCAGTGAAGAAGTGAGAAAAACCTATTCTGAGAGGATTTTTGGAGGACAAATGACTGAAGAGGAAAAAGAAAAATTGTTTGTACAAGCTGGGTGATTTCCTTACCTGTTTGGACCTCATCTTGGTGAGGGGGGGTGTGCTCCCACTCCTAAAAACAATAAGTGAGAATATATTTCAAAGAGCCATAAAGCTACGGACAATTTCGGAAAAGCATGGATCCACAGCCATTCAGGAGCAAAACAAAGGCTAACTCCGCCCACCTGCTCTATTTAACAGGACCTGCTTCTCTCAACTCACTCACTCACCTTGCAGCCCTGTCATACGGAGGCACAATAACACAGGAGGCAATCAGACCAGGATTTATGGACAAAGGATTTTTATTCCATCCAAGCGCTCATGTACAAGGGATATACAAACAAAGATTGCTCAGTTCAGCACCTGAAGAAGGACCAGAAAGTCCGAAATATCGCGCATTATTCTGGGCAACAAGTGATTCCAGGAGGAGCCTGAAGATCATCCTGCAAAGAAAAGACAAGGCTACTTACCTGAGGAAATAGAGGAAATGTTCCTGAAAAGAAAAAGGAAGAGGAAAAAAAATTGAAAATACAAGTTATCCAGGACGATGAGAGCCTAATTTTTGATCATGTAAGTCCATATATTCTAATTTTTGAGTGTGGGGCGGATGACTCTGGTTTTCTGGACGGAGGGAAGGCCAGAGCACTTGAGGTTCACCGCCTTTGGCGGTGAATTTCTAATCTTTAACCCCTGACGAGCCAGTGCCCCCTTGTCAGTCTGGTGCCGGGGTTTGAAGCCCCACTTCCTGCCATGCTGTAGAAGAAAAGATCTTTTCGCAGACATGATGTTTTGGACTATACATTCCTCTCAAGTCACCTAGCCCTAAACCTAACCTCAGTGAAGAAGTGAGAAAAACCTATTCTGAGAGGATTTTTGGAGGACAAATGACTGAAGAGGAAAAAGAAAAATTGTTTGTACAAGCTGGGTGATTTCCTTACCTGTTTGGACCTCATCTTGGTGAGGGGGGGTGTGCTCCCACTCCTAAAAACAATAAGTGAGAATATATTTCAAAGAGCCATAAAGCTACGGACAATTTCGGAAAAGCATGGATCCACAGCCATTCAGGAGCAAAACAAAGGCTAACTCCGCCCACCTGCTCTATTTAACAGGACCTGCTTCTCTCAACTCACTCACTCACCTTGCAGCCCTGTCATACGGAGGCACAATAACACAGGAGGCAATCAGACCAGTATTTATGGACAAAGGATTTTTATTCCATCCAAGCGCTCATGTACAAGGGATATACAAACAAAGATTGCTCAGTTCAGCACCTGAAGAAGGACCAGAAAGTCCGAAATATCGCGCATTATTCTGGGCAACAAGTGATTCCAGGAGGAGCCTGAAGATCATCCTGCAAAGAAAAGACAAGGCTACTTACCTGAGGAAATAGAGGAAATGTTCCTGAAAAGAAAAAGGAAGAGGAAAAAAATTGAAAATACAAGTTATCCAGGACGATGAGAGCCTAATTTTTGATCATGTAAGTCCATATATTCTAATTTTTGAGTGTGGGGCGGATGACTCTGGTTTTCTGGACGGAGGGAAGGCCAGAGCACTTGAGGTTCACCGCCTTTGGCGGTGAATTTCTAATCTTTAACCCCTGACGAGCCAGTGCCCCCTTGTCAGTCTGGTGCCGGGGTTTGAAGCCCCACTTCCTGCCATGCTGTAGAAGAAAAGATCTTTTCGCAGACATGATGTTTTGGACTATACATGCCTCTCAAGTCACCTAGCCCTAAACCTAACCTCAGTGAAGAAGTGAGAAAAACCTATTCTGAGAGGATTTTTGGAGGACAAATGACTGAAGAGGAAAAAGAAAAATTGTTTGTACAAGCTGGGTGATTTCCTTACCTGTTTGGACCTCATCTTGGTGAGGGGGGGTGTGCTCCCACTCCTAAAAACAATAAGTGAGAATATATTTCAAAGAGCCATAAAGCTACGGACAATTTCGGAAAAGCATGGATCCACAGCCATTCAGGAGCAAAACAAAGGCTAACTCCGCCCACCTGCTCTATTTAACAGGACCTGCTTCTCTCAACTCACTCACTCACCTTGCAGCCCTGTCATACGGAGGCACAATAACACAGGAGGCAATCAGACCAGGATTTATGGACAAAGGATTTTTATTCCATCCAAGCGCTCATGTACAAGGGATATACAAACAAAGATTGCTCAGTTCAGCACCTGAAGAAGGACCAGAAAGTCCGAAATATCGCGCATTATTCTGGGCAACAAGTGATTCCAGGAGGAGCCTGAAGATCATCCTGCAAAGAAAAGACAAGGCTACTTACCTGAGGAAATAGAGGAAATGTTCCTGAAAAGAAAAAGGAAGAGGAAAAAAATTGAAAATACAAGTTATCCAGGACGATGAGAGCCTAATTTTTGATCATGTAAGTCCATATATTCTAATTTTTGAGTGTGGGGCGGATGACTCTGGTTTTCTGGACGGAGGGAAGGCCAGAGCACTTGAGGTTCACCGCCTTTGGCGGTGAATTTCTAATCTTTAACCCCTGACGAGCCAGTGCCCCCTTGTCAGTCTGGTGCCGGGGTTTGAAGCCCCACTTCCTGCCATGCTGTAGAAGAAAAGATCTTTTCGCAGACATGATGTTTTGGACTATACATGCCTCTCAAGTCACCTAGCCCTAAACCTAACCTCAGTGAAGAAGTGAGAAAAACCTATTCTGAGAGGATTTTTGGAGGACAAATGACTGAAGAGGAAAAAGAAAAATTGTTTGTACAAGCTGGGTGATTTCCTTACCTGTTTGGACCTCATCTTGGTGAGGGGGGGTGTGCTCCCACTCCTAAAAACAATAAGTGAGAATATATTTCAAAGAGCCATAAAGCTACGGACAATTTCGGAAAAGCATGGATCCACAGCCATTCAGGAGCAAAACAAAGGCTAACTCCGCCCACCTGCTCTATTTAACAGGACCTGCTTCTCTCAACTCACTCACTCACCTTGCAGCCCTGTCATACGGAGGCACAATAACACAGGAGGCAATCAGACCAGGATTTATGGACAAAGGATTTTTATTCCATCCAAGCGCTCATGTACAAGGGATATACAAACAAAGATTGCTCAGTTCAGCACCTGAAGAAGGACCAGAAAGTCCGAAATATCGCGCATTATTCTGGGCAACAAGTGATTCCAGGAGGAGCCTGAAGATCATCCTGCAAAGAAAAGACAAGGCTACTTACCTGAGGAAATAGAGGAAATGTTCCTGAAAAGAAAAAGGAAGAGGAAAAAAAATTGAAAATACAAGTTATCCAGGACGATGAGAGCCTAATTTTTGATCATGTAAGTCCATATATTCTAATTTTTGAGTGTGGGGCGGATGACTCTGGTTTTCTGGACGGAGGGAAGGCCAGAGCACTTGAGGTTCACCGCCTTTGGCGGTGAATTTCTAATCTTTAACCCCTAACCCTAACCCTAACCCCTAACCCTAACCCTAACCCTAACCCTAACCCCTAACCCTAACCCTAACCCTAACCCTAACCCACCCCTGAGGAAGCAACAAACGTTGCGAAACGTCGGGTTCAAAAAATGCTCCGAAATCTCTCTAGACAGAGAGGCATCCATACCACAAGGACTTTTTTACCACCAACCAACCACTGCTCCAGTGACTGACCGCATAAAGACGCTGCCATTCAGATCAACTCCTCGCCAGGAACTGGGTTCAAACCCAAGAGCAGCAGCAGAAACGGAGGCTACTGAGCATTTTGTCCGTCAACACCCACATGCTTGCACCTCAGGACTATGCCACTCTGGGACTCACACCAACTCCCACTTGGCACCTTGATGACAATCAACAGCTGCAGTCAGGTAAGCGCACCCTCACCATGGCCCACCCCCATGGACTTACATTTCGGAGCAGAGCTGACTCTGTAATTGCTTTTAACTCTGCACACTACACACAGGTCCCTCTTATTTGTTTATTCTTGTTTGCCCAAATGCCTCACCCCATTCTTTTATTTCCCCAGTTGGATCCCCTGGGGTCTCTGGATGTGCGTTGCGGCCCCCCTCAGAGCATAACCATGCTAGTGGAGGACATAAGCATGATGAACGGGCATGCAGAGGTCGAACATGACCAGCAAAATACCCTTTCTGAGTCCTCTTCTTCCAATAGGGGGCCATCTCCGCAGCCATCCGGGACCCTTGGCTTCCTCCTCTCCTCCTTCACCCCCTTAGCATTCCTAAACAGGTAACCAACCCCTCCCCCATTTTTTTTTTTTTTTTTTTTTTTTTTTTTTTTTCCCCATCCCTCCCTCAACTAGCATCCCTAAGCCGGGAACTAGTTTCCCCCTTTTTTCTCCCTGAAATGCCCCCCCCCCCCTTGGCATCCCTACTAAGGGAGTTGAGGACCCCACCCCACCTTCCAACAGCTACCTTATCCAAGGAGCCCCAGAAACCCTACCGCCCCCTTCACTTGTTTTTCTTTTTCTTTTCTTTTCTCTCTTATTTATTTATTTATTTATTTATTTATTTATTTATTTATTTATTTATTTTTTTTTCCTTGATCACACTCAAAGCCCTGTGAATACTACCCTGCCAGGTAGCATTCCAACCAATAAGCCTAACCAGGTTACAACCGAGCTTCTTCCCCTTCATCCCCATCCCTTGTTAGCACCCCTAGCCAGGGGTCTAACGACCTAGACCTAACCGTCCCCCCCACTGCCATTGCCCCCCCTCAACTAGTATCCCTAAACAGGGAACTAGTCTCCCCCTTTCTTTCCCTGTTACCTCCATTCCTTAGCAACCCTAATCAGGGAGTTAAGGAACCCCACCCCCACCCTCCGACAGCTACCTTATTCAAGGAGCCCCAGAAACCCACTTGCCCCCCTTTTACTTGTTTATTTATTTTATTTTTTATTTTTACTTTTAGTTTATCTTTCATTTTTTATTTTTCTCCTGACCACACTTAGCCCTCTGTGAAGCCTTCCCTACCAGCTGGACTTCCACCACTTAGCCTAACCGGGGAACAACAAAATATCGTCCCCCACATCCCCATTCCCTTGTTAACATCCCTAACCAGGGGTCTAACGACCTAAACCCAACCCCCCCCCCTTCTATTTTCCCCGCCCCCCTTAACTAGCATCCCTAAACCGGGAACTAGTTCCCCCCTTCTTTCCCTGAAACCCCACCCCCCCCGCCCCCTTTAGCATCCCCATTAAGGAGCTAAAGACCCCCACCCTCCAACAGCTACCTCATTCAAGGAGCCCGAGAAAAGTAATTGCCCCCCCCCCCTTAATTTTTGTTTATTTATATTTTCATTTGTCCTCAAGCCCTTCCCCTTCCTTATTTTTATTTTATTAACTTATTCATTCTATCAATTGTAATTTCATTGTAGGATCTGTAAGTTTTCTTGGGAACAGCAACACTCGACTAACCCATTTTAATGTTATACTTGTGGTTTTATTCTGTCTATTTTTATATGTATTGTTTTTTAGCACTTATTTTAAGCACTTATTTTTAGCACTTATTTTTAGCACTTATCTTAACCAACTAACACTTTTGCATGGTTTTTATTTCAGCATGTTTTTAGCACTTTTAAAGATTGCTGTTCCCAATCGGCCTACAGTATTTTACATTAAACTAGATTTTTTAAATAATTACTCTGTATTTGTAAGTATTTATTAAACATTTTTTTAACTATTATTATTATTATTATCATTCCTTTTTTTTTTTAAATTTACTGTTTTTTCCTTCCCTTTCTTAGTCCCCTACCAACCCACTTTGTTCAGTGAAGACTGTAGCCCAATGGTAAAGGCATTTGTCTCCCATACAGGCGACCAGGGTTCAAATCCGGGCTCGGCTCATTTCAATTTTGAGTTTTTATTATTATTTTCTCTTTCAACTCCTCATTATTTATTTATTCTTTCAGTACAGCAGGCCAGTGCAACTAAAGTACAAACGTACCATTCCAAACCCCAACCCTAACCCAACCCTAACCCTAACCCTAACCCCTAACCCCTAACCCCTAACCCCTAACCCTAACCCTGACCCTGACCCTGACCCTAACCCTAACCCTAACCCTAACCCTAACCCCTAACCCCTAACCCTTAACCCTTAACCCTTAACCCCTAACCCCTAACCCCTAACCCTAACCCTAACCCCTAACCCCTAACCCCTAACCCTAACCCTAACCCTAACCCTAACCCTAACCCCTAACCCTAACCCTAACCCCTAACCCCTAACCCCTAACCCCTAACCCTAACCCTAACCCTAACCCCTAACCCCTAACCCTAACCCTAACCCTAACCCTCCGGCTCCTCCTTCTTATTCTGATCCTCCACATCCCCCTGGATCAGGTACTTCACCTATAGTGGAGGGCTCATACTTACAGGACAACATTTCGCAACAAGACCCCATTTCTGTCTACCATAGGACCCTTGGCCCCGTGACCACGGAACCCAGGCCTAACCCATCGTTTTTCACCTCCTCATTTAGTCCAACAACTCCAAAACTCTTTGCCCCCACTTACCATCAAGCACGCTCCAACCGCAAAATTCAGTCTTGGTCTTTCAAGCCGCGGAAACCAGTCCTGATTCTGGGGGACTCAAACATTAACAGGATTCCTCCACACAACTACAGCCAGATTCAACTGGACAGTTATCCTGGGGCCACGACCTATCATTTTCTAAAGGTTTGTGAAAAGACCCCCCCAAACCCACAGGTTAAAATAGTTATATTCTCCGTGGGAATAAACAATAAGGATCAGGACCCCAAGCAAACTTCCATCAAACAATTGAAGGGCCTCTTCCGACAGGCTAAGTCGACCTTCCCTAATGCAGACCTTTACTTTCCCATCATGAACTTTTCGCCCCACCTAAGCCCAGTTCAACGCAACAATCTTAAACTCATCAATAACACCATGACCATAACGGTTCCTTTCCTCACAGAAATCCCCCATGATACATTCCATACGGAGAAGGACAACATACATTGGACCTCTGAAACAGCCAACCTCATTTTTCACAACTGGATCCAGCAATTAAATTTACATTAAATTCACAGGCCCAACCGGTACCTCACACCCCTACACACCCAGAGTGGGACCTGGGCTGGGAATCCCAATCCTCAATTCTCAATCTTTCCACCCTCTTTACACCTTCAGCTTCTCAACGCCATCTTCTTGAAAGGGGGCTCACTTTTGTCCCTCGACCCATCCACTTTGATCGGGAGGAACTTCAGAGGGACCTCTGTCTCTACCACAGGAGACTCAAACTCATTGACCACTTTTCCAACAGCCCTACTGCCTATCAACATATCCCATTCACACACCCTTCCAATTGGGAACCGCACGACTCTGGTCTTCATCCCCATACACTTAGACTACTTCAGACTGACCGGAGGACCCTAGCACGCTACCATTTCCCGGCAGATGTCTCAGACAATCTATGTGGGGAGGAGCGCAGGGCCCTTACCCAAATCATTCGCAACCCCAATATCATCATCAAACCAGCAGATAAAGGCTCCAAAATTGTAATCATGGACCGGCAACAATACCTCTTTGAAGCTAACCGCCAACTTCAAAATTCCAAATATTATAAACTCATAGCAGACTCATTGCAACCACAAACCCAGGTCACTCTCAGGAACATAATTCAAACATTATATACGAAAAAATACATAACGGTAAAACAACGCGATTTCCTCTTTGGACCTGACATCCCAAGACCCCGCTATTTTTACTTACTCCCCAAAATACATAAAGAACCCCCCACCTGGACAGTTCCCTTTGAAGTTCCTCCCGGCAGACCAATAATCTCCGACTGCAATAGTGCCACTTACCATATCTCCCAATACATCGACCATTTTCTGGGCCCCCTCTCCGTGCAACATCCAAGCTACATCAAAGATACCTACCATTTTCTGGACATTCTACGGCCCATGGTCGTCCCAAAATCATCTTTTCTCTTCACCATAGATGTAAACAGTCTTTATACCAACATAGACACTCATCTTGGCTTACGCACAGTTAATAACACATTTATTAAATACCCAAATCCCAAACGTCCGGACAAAGAATTATTACAACTTATTGAACTCTGTTTAAACAATAATGACTTCTTATTCAATAATCAATACTATCTTCAAATTACCGGGACGGCCATGGGCCAAAGGTTTGCCCCCTCTTACGCTAACCTTTACATGAGCAGGTGGGAGCAGGAAGCCTTAACCAAATGCCCAATTAAACCAACCCTCTACCTCCGATATCTGGACGATATATTTGGCATTTGGTCTCATTCCCTCACCCAATTTACCGAATTCTTCAATATTCTAAATAACCATCATCCATCTATTAAACTCAAACATACCATTGACGCACATGAAATAAACTTCCTGGACACCACCGTCTTTTTCCAAGTCACCAACAGCACGCAATATACCCTACAGACTAAGGTTTATTTCAAGCACACAGACACCCATTCACTACTTCATAAAACCAGTTATCATCCTAGGCATACATTTAAAGGTCTTATAAAATCACAAATCATCCGTTTTCATAGAATCTGCTCAAACCCCCTTGACTTTCACTCTGCCACCACCACCCTCTTTAAAAGTCTCAGAACCAGGGGCTATTCAAAACGCTTCCTCAGATCCATAAAGTCTTCCACTTTGGCTTCTCTTGCTCCCACCCGCTCTCAGACTACCCCCCTCCCTGCCCAGGCCCCAGAATCTGACCCCCCAGATTCCTCCCTCTCTTCACATCCCCCCTGTCACACTCCACAATTGGTACCATTTGTATCTACGTTCTCACACAAAATAACAGGACTTCATCACATAATCAAGCAGAATTTCACCAACTCAAAGGCTCACCATCCTGCGTTTAACAACCTCCAAATTATATCAGCATATCGAAAACATAAAAGCCTTAAGTCTCTTCTGGTCACGTCCCTTTACAGTGAACATAAAAACACACCCCAACCCCAATTGACCCATCATTTCAAATCCAGGAAAATCATCCACAATATTAGAACTGGCTCCTCATATCCAATTTTAGCTTCACTACCTCTAGCCACGAGAAACGTAGTTTATATCATCACTTGCACCCTGTGCAATAAGCACTATATTGGAGAGACACAACATTCAATTCAAACCCGTCTTAATCAACACCTCTATAACATTAGGGCAGGACGACTTACCACCCACCTGGTTTCACACTTTACAATACACCCCTTAACTCATCTTATAATATCTGGACTGGAACACAATGACAGATGGACGTGTGGACAGAGAAAGAGAGCAGAGAGAATCTGGATCCAAAGACTTGGGACTATGGCCCCGGGCGGCCTAAATGAGGATTGACCTCCCTGACTAGCCACACCGTTGCTTTCACTCCCCACCTATAAAACAACCTCTGCCCCTTTATGCGTTTTTTTTTTTTTTTTTTTTTTTTTTCTGTTTAACCTACCCGGTGATGTACCAATAGATTATTTTAACCCCTTCCCCCCAAAAAAGTTGACTTTAAATTTTACTTCTAAGTACTATTGTGGCTTACATTTTTATTTTGGTGGACGCTGTAATACCTAATTGTTCTATGTTGTATTTTGATTATTTATTAATGCATGCGACCCTAATCTTGCATGCTTTTATGTTTTTTTTTATGTGTGTTTTTAATCCTAGCACTTGCTTTTATCTTTAGCACTTTAAAATTTTAGCACATATTCTTTAGCACTCACTATTGCATCCATCCACCTCTTAGCCACCTGTATCTCTTATTATTTTATTATTATCTCTAGGGCCCCAAAATTCCCCCCACACCTTTTGTTTTATGTTGTTTAATTTCTATTCCCCCCCCCCCTTTTTTTTTTTTTTTTCCTCTTTTTTTTTTTTTTTTTTTTTTTTTTTTTTTTTTTTTTTTTTTTTTTTTTGTTTATGAAGTTGTTTAAATAGAACTCTAGTTCACAGTACTCCACGGGTTCCCAGTGGCACAATATGGAAAATACTGGCCTGCCACTCTGAAAACCCAGGATCAAATCCAGCGTAGAACCTCCATTTGTTTTAAAACCACAATGTCAGCTGGTTGGCCAGTGCATATAAGTATACCCCTAACTCCTAACCCCAACCCTAAACCCCAACCCTAACCCTAACCCCTAACCCCTAACCCCTAACCCTAACCCTAACCCCTAACCCTAACCCTAACCCTAACCCAAATGACTGAAGAGGAAAAAGAAAAATTGTTTGTACAAGCTGGGTGATTTCCTTACCTGTTTGGACCTCATCTTGGTGAGGGGGGGTGTGCTCCCACTCCTAAAAACAATAAGTGAGAATATATTTCAAAGAGCCATAAAGCTACGGACAATTTCGGAAAAGCATGGATCCACAGCCATTCAGGAGCAAAACAAAGGCTAACTCCGCCCACCTGCTCTATTTAACAGGACCTGCTTCTCTCAACTCACTCACTCACCTTGCAGCCCTGTCATACGGAGGCACAATAACACAGGAGGCAATCAGACCAGGATTTATGGACAAAGGATTTTTATTCCATCCAAGCGCTCATGTACAAGGGATATACAAACAAAGATTGCTCAGTTCAGCACCTGAAGAAGGACCAGAAAGTCCGAAATATCGCGCATTATTCTGGGCAACAAGTGATTCCAGGAGGAGCCTGAAGATCATCCTGCAAAGAAAAGACAAGGCTACTTACCTGAGGAAATAGAGGAAATGTTCCTGAAAAGAAAAAGGAAGAGGAAAAAAAAAAAATTGAAAATACAAGTTATCCAGGACGATGAGAGCCTAATTTTTGATCATGTAAGTCCATATATTCTAATTTTTGAGTGTGGGGCGGATGACTCTGGTTTTCTGGACGGAGGGAAGGCCAGAGCACTTGAGGTTCACCGCCTTTGGCGGTGAATTTCTAATCTTTAACCCCTGACGAGCCAGTGCCCCCTTGTCAGTCTGGTGCCGGGGTTTGAAGCCCCACTTCCTGCCATGCTGTAGAAGAAAAGATCTTTTCGCAGACATGATGTTTTGGACTATACATGCCTCTCAAGTCACCTAGCCCTAAACCTAACCTCAGTGAAGAAGTGAGAAAAACCTATTCTGAGAGGATTTTTGGAGGACAAATGACTGAAGAGGAAAAAGAAAAATTGTTTGTACAAGCTGGGTGATTTCCTTACCTGTTTGGACCTCATCTTGGTGAGGGGGGGTGTGCTCCCACTCCTAAAAACAATAAGTGAGAATATATTTCAAAGAGCCATAAAGCTACGGACAATTTCGGAAAAGCATGGATCCACAGCCATTCAGGAGCAAAACAAAGGCTAACTCCGCCCACCTGCTCTATTTAACAGGACCTGCTTCTCTCAACTCACTCACTCACCTTGCAGCCCTGTCATACGGAGGCACAATAACACAGGAGGCAATCAGACCAGGATTTATGGACAAAGGATTTTTATTCCATCCAAGCGCTCATGTACAAGGGATATACAAACAAAGATTGCTCAGTTCAGCACCTGAAGAAGGACCAGAAAGTCCGAAATATCGCGCATTATTCTGGGCAACAAGTGATTCCAGGAGGAGCCTGAAGATCATCCTGCAAAGAAAAGACAAGGCTACTTACCTGAGGAAATAGAGGAAATGTTCCTGAAAAGAAAAAGGAAGAGGAAAAAAAAAAAATTGAAAATACAAGTTATCCAGGACGATGAGAGCCTAATTTTTGATCATGTAAGTCCATATATTCTAATTTTTGAGTGTGGGGCGGATGACTCTGGTTTTCTGGACGGAGGGAAGGCCAGAGCACTTGAGGTTCACCGCCTTTGGCGGTGAATTTCTAATCTTTAACCCCTGACGAGCCAGTGCCCCCTTGTCAGTCTGGTGCCGGGGTTTGAAGCCCCACTTCCTGCCATGCTGTAGAAGAAAAGATCTTTTCGCAGACATGATGTTTTGGACTATACATGCCTCTCAAGTCACCTAGCCCTAAACCTAACCTCAGTGAAGAAGTGAGAAAAACCTATTCTGAGAGGATTTTTGGAGGACAAATGACTGAAGAGGAAAAAGAAAAATTGTTTGTACAAGCTGGGTGATTTCCTTACCTGTTTGGACCTCATCTTGGTGAGGGGGGGTGTGCTCCCACTCCTAAAAACAATAAGTGAGAATATATTTCAAAGAGCCATAAAGCTACGGACAATTTCGGAAAAGCATGGATCCACAGCCATTCAGGAGCAAAACAAAGGCTAACTCCGCCCACCTGCTCTATTTAACAGGACCTGCTTCTCTCAACTCACTCACTCACCTTGCAGCCCTGTCATACGGAGGCACAATAACACAGGAGGCAATCAGACCAGGATTTATGGACAAAGGATTTTTATTCCATCCAAGCGCTCATGTACAAGGGATATACAAACAAAGATTGCTCAGTTCAGCACCTGAAGAAGGACCAGAAAGTCCGAAATATCGCGCATTATTCTGGGCAACAAGTGATTCCAGGAGGAGCCTGAAGATCATCCTGCAAAGAAAAGACAAGGCTACTTACCTGAGGAAATAGAGGAAATGTTCCTGAAAAGAAAAAGGAAGAGGAAAAAAATTGAAAATACAAGTTATCCAGGACGATGAGAGCCTAATTTTTGATCATGTAAGTCCATATATTCTAATTTTTGAGTGTGGGGCGGATGACTCTGGTTTTCTGGACGGAGGGAAGGCCAGAGCACTTGAGGTTCACCGCCTTTGGCGGTGAATTTCTAATCTTTAACCCCTGACGAGCCAGTGCCCCCTTGTCAGTCTGGTGCCGGGGTTTGAAGCCCCACTTCCTGCCATGCTGTAGAAGAAAAGATCTTTTCGCAGACATGATGTTTTGGACTATACATGCCTCTCAAGTCACCTAGCCCTAAACCTAACCTCAGTGAAGAAGTGAGAAAAACCTATTCTGAGAGGATTTTTGGAGGACAAATGACTGAAGAGGAAAAAGAAAAATTGTTTGTACAAGCTGGGTGATTTCCTTACCTGTTTGGACCTCATCTTGGTGAGGGGGGGTGTGCTCCCACTCCTAAAAACAATAAGTGAGAATATATTTCAAAGAGCCATAAAGCTACGGACAATTTCGGAAAAGCATGGATCCACAGCCATTCAGGAGCAAAACAAAGGCTAACTCCGCCCACCTGCTCTATTTAACAGGACCTGCTTCTCTCAACTCACTCACTCACCTTGCAGCCCTGTCATACGGAGGCACAATAACACAGGAGGCAATCAGACCAGGATTTATGGACAAAGGATTTTTATTCCATCCAAGCGCTCATGTACAAGGGATATACAAACAAAGATTGCTCAGTTCAGCACCTGAAGAAGGACCAGAAAGTCCGAAATATCGCGCATTATTCTGGGCAACAAGTGATTCCAGGAGGAGCCTGAAGATCATCCTGCAAAGAAAAGACAAGGCTACTTACCTGAGGAAATAGAGGAAATGTTCCTGAAAAGAAAAAGGAAGAGGAAAAAAATTGAAAATACAAGTTATCCAGGACGATGAGAGCCTAATTTTTGATCATGTAAGTCCATATATTCTAATTTTTGAGTGTGGGGCGGATGACTCTGGTTTTCTGGACGGAGGGAAGGCCAGAGCACTTGAGGTTCACCGCCTTTGGCGGTGAATTTCTAATCTTTAACCCCTGACGAGCCAGTGCCCCCTTGTCAGTCTGGTGCCGGGGTTTGAAGCCCCACTTCCTGCCATGCTGTAGAAGAAAAGATCTTTTCGCAGACATGATGTTTTGGACTATACATGCCTCTCAAGTCACCTAGCCCTAAACCTAACCTCAGTGAAGAAGTGAGAAAAACCTATTCTGAGAGGATTTTTGGAGGACAAATGACTGAAGAGGAAAAAGAAAAATTGTTTGTACAAGCTGGGTGATTTCCTTACCTGTTTGGACCTCATCTTGGTGAGGGGGGGTGTGCTCCCACTCCTAAAAACAATAAGTGAGAATATATTTCAAAGAGCCATAAAGCTACGGACAATTTCGGAAAAGCATGGATCCACAGCCATTCAGGAGCAAAACAAAGGCTAACTCCGCCCACCTGCTCTATTTAACAGGACCTGCTTCTCTCAACTCACTCACTCACCTTGCAGCCCTGTCATACGGAGGCACAATAACACAGGAGGCAATCAGACCAGGATTTATGGACAAAGGATTTTTATTCCATCCAAGCGCTCATGTACAAGGGATATACAAACAAAGATTGCTCAGTTCAGCACCTGAAGAAGGACCAGAAAGTCCGAAATATCGCGCATTATTCTGGGCAACAAGTGATTCCAGGAGGAGCCTGAAGATCATCCTGCAAAGAAAAGACAAGGCTACTTACCTGAGGAAATAGAGGAAATGTTCCTGAAAAGAAAAAGGAAGAGGAAAAAAAATTGAAAATACAAGTTATCCAGGACGATGAGAGCCTAATTTTTGATCATGTAAGTCCATATATTCTAATTTTTGAGTGTGGGGCGGATGACTCTGGTTTTCTGGACGGAGGGAAGGCCGGAGCACTTGAGGTTCACCGCCTTTGGCGGTGAATTTCTAATCTTTAACCCCTGACGAGCCAGTGCCCCCTTGTCAGTCTGGTGCCGGGGTTTGAAGCCCCACTTCCTGCCATGCTGTAGAAGAAAAGATCTTTTCGCAGACATGATGTTTTGGACTATACATGCCTCTCAAGTCACCTAGCCCTAAACCTAACCTCAGTGAAGAAGTGAGAAAAACCTATTCTGAGAGGATTTTTGGAGGACAAATGACTGAAGAGGAAAAAGAAAAATTGTTTGTACAAGCTGGGTGATTTCCTTACCTGTTTGGACCTCATCTTGGTGAGGGGGGGTGTGCTCCCACTCCTAAAAACAATAAGTGAGAATATATTTCAAAGAGCCATAAAGCTACGGACAATTTCGGAAAAGCATGGATCCACAGCCATTCAGGAGCAAAACAAAGGCTAACTCCGCCCACCTGCTCTATTTAACAGGACCTGCTTCTCTCAACTCACTCACTCACCTTGCAGCCCTGTCATACGGAGGCACAATAACACAGGAGGCAATCAGACCAGGATTTATGGACAAAGGATTTTTATTCCATCCAAGCGCTCATGTACAAGGGATATACAAACAAAGATTGCTCAGTTCAGCACCTGAAGAAGGACCAGAAAGTCCGAAATATCGCGCATTATTCTGGGCAACAAGTGATTCCAGGAGGAGCCTGAAGATCATCCTGCAAAGAAAAGACAAGGCTACTTACCTGAGGAAATAGAGGAAATGTTCCTGAAAAGAAAAAGGAAGAGGAAAAAAATTGAAAATACAAGTTATCCAGGACGATGAGAGCCTAATTTTTGATCATGTAAGTCCATATATTCTAATTTTTGAGTGTGGGGCGGATGACTCTGGTTTTCTGGACGGAGGGAAGGCCAGAGCACTTGAGGTTCACCGCCTTTGGCGGTGAATTTCTAATCTTTAACCCCTGACGAGCCAGTGCCCCCTTGTCAGTCTGGTGCCGGGGTTTGAAGCCCCACTTCCTGCCATGCTGTAGAAGAAAAGATCTTTTCGCAGACATGATGTTTTGGACTATACATGCCTCTCAAGTCACCTAGCCCTAAACCTAACCTCAGTGAAGAAGTGAGAAAAACCTATTCTGAGAGGATTTTTGGAGGACAAATGACTGAAGAGGAAAAAGAAAAATTGTTTGTACAAGCTGGGTGATTTCCTTACCTGTTTGGACCTCATCTTGGTGAGGGGGGGTGTGCTCCCACTCCTAAAAACAATAAGTGAGAATATATTTCAAAGAGCCATAAAGCTACGGACAATTTCGGAAAAGCATGGATCCACAGCCATTCAGGAGCAAAACAAAGGCTAACTCCGCCCACCTGCTCTATTTAACAGGACCTGCTTCTCTCAACTCACTCACTCACCTTGCAGCCCTGTCATACGGAGGCACAATAACACAGGAGGCAATCAGACCAGGATTTATGGACAAAGGATTTTTATTCCATCCAAGCGCTCATGTACAAGGGATATACAAACAAAGATTGCTCAGTTCAGCACCTGAAGAAGGACCAGAAAGTCCGAAATATCGCGCATTATTCTGGGCAACAAGTGATTCCAGGAGGAGCCTGAAGATCATCCTGCAAAGAAAAGACAAGGCTACTTACCTGAGGAAATAGAGGAAATGTTCCTGAAAAGAAAAAGGAAGAGGAAAAAAAATTGAAAATACAAGTTATCCAGGACGATGAGAGCCTAATTTTTGATCATGTAAGTCCATATATTCTAATTTTTGAGTGTGGGGCGGATGACTCTGGTTTTCTGGACGGAGGGAAGGCCGGAGCACTTGAGGTTCACCGCCTTTGGCGGTGAATTTCTAATCTTTAACCCCTGACGAGCCAGTGCCCCCTTGTCAGTCTGGTGCCGGGGTTTGAAGCCCCACTTCCTGCCATGCTGTAGAAGAAAAGATCTTTTCGCAGACATGATGTTTTGGACTATACATGCCTCTCAAGTCACCTAGCCCTAAACCTAACCTCAGTGAAGAAGTGAGAAAAACCTATTCTGAGAGGATTTTTGGAGGACAAATGACTGAAGAGGAAAAAGAAAAATTGTTTGTACAAGCTGGGTGATTTCCTTACCTGTTTGGACCTCATCTTGGTGAGGGGGGGTGTGCTCCCACTCCTAAAAACAATAAGTGAGAATATATTTCAAAGAGCCATAAAGCTACGGACAATTTCGGAAAAGCATGGATCCACAGCCATTCAGGAGCAAAACAAAGGCTAACTCCGCCCACCTGCTCTATTTAACAGGACCTGCTTCTCTCAACTCACTCACTCACCTTGCAGCCCTGTCATACGGAGGCACAATAACACAGGAGGCAATCAGACCAGGATTTATGGACAAAGGATTTTTATTCCATCCAAGCGCTCATGTACAAGGGATATACAAACAAAGATTGCTCAGTTCAGCACCTGAAGAAGGACCAGAAAGTCCGAAATATCGCGCATTATTCTGGGCAACAAGTGATTCCAGGAGGAGCCTGAAGATCATCCTGCAAAGAAAAGACAAGGCTACTTACCTGAGGAAATAGAGGAAATGTTCCTGACAAGAAAAAGGAAGAGGAAAAAAATTGAAAATACAAGTTATCCAGGACGATGAGAGCCTAATTTTTGATCATGTAAGTCCATATATTCTAATTTTTGAGTGTGGGGCGGATGACTCTGGTTTTCTGGACGGAGGGAAGGCCAGAGCACTTGAGGTTCACCGCCTTTGGCGGTGAATTTCTAATCTTTAACCCCTGACGAGCCAGTGCCCCCTTGTCAGTCTGGTGCCGGGGTTTGAAGCCCCACTTCCTGCCATGCTGTAGAAGAAAAGATCTTTTCGCAGACATGATGTTTTGGACTATACATGCCTCTCAAGTCACCTAGCCCTAAACCTAACCTCAGTGAAGAAGTGAGAAAAACCTATTCTGAGAGGATTTTTGGAGGACAAATGACTGAAGAGGAAAAAGAAAAATTGTTTGTACAAGCTGGGTGATTTCCTTACCTGTTTGGACCTCATCTTGGTGAGGGGGGGTGTGCTCCCACTCCTAAAAACAATAAGTGAGAATATATTTCAAAGAGCCATAAAGCTACGGACAATTTCGGAAAAGCATGGATCCACAGCCATTCAGGAGCAAAACAAAGGCTAACTCCGCCCACCTGCTCTATTTAACAGGACCTGCTTCTCTCAACTCACTCACTCACCTTGCAGCCCTGTCATACGGAGGCACAATAACACAGGAGGCAATCAGACCAGGATTTATGGACAAAGGATTTTTATTCCATCCAAGCGCTCATGTACAAGGGATATACAAACAAAGATTGCTCAGTTCAGCACCTGAAGAAGGACCAGAAAGTCCGAAATATCGCGCATTATTCTGGGCAACAAGTGATTCCAGGAGGAGCCTGAAGATCATCCTGCAAAGAAAAGACAAGGCTACTTACCTGAGGAAATAGAGGAAATGTTCCTGAAAAGAAAAAGGAAGAGGAAAAAAAATTGAAAATACAAGTTATCCAGGACGATGAGAGCCTAATTTTTGATCATGTAAGTCCATATATTCTAATTTTTGAGTGTGGGGCGGATGACTCTGGTTTTCTGGACGGAGGGAAGGCCGGAGCACTTGAGGTTCACCGCCTTTGGCGGTGAATTTCTAATCTTTAACCCCTGACGAGCCAGTGCCCCCTTGTCAGTCTGGTGCCGGGGTTTGAAGCCCCACTTCCTGCCATGCTGTAGAAGAAAAGATCTTTTCGCAGACATGATGTTTTGGACTATACATGCCTCTCAAGTCACCTAGCCCTAAACCTAACCTCAGTGAAGAAGTGAGAAAAACCTATTCTGAGAGGATTTTTGGAGGACAAATGACTGAAGAGGAAAAAGAAAAATTGTTTGTACAAGCTGGGTGATTTCCTTACCTGTTTGGACCTCATCTTGGTGAGGGGGGGTGTGCTCCCACTCCTAAAAACAATAAGTGAGAATATATTTCAAAGAGCCATAAAGCTACGGACAATTTCGGAAAAGCATGGATCCACAGCCATTCAGGAGCAAAACAAAGGCTAACTCCGCCCACCTGCTCTATTTAACAGGACCTGCTTCTCTCAACTCACTCACTCACCTTGCAGCCCTGTCATACGGAGGCACAATAACACAGGAGGCAATCAGACCAGGATTTATGGACAAAGGATTTTTATTCCATCCAAGCGCTCATGTACAAGGGATATACAAACAAAGATTGCTCAGTTCAGCACCTGAAGAAGGACCAGAAAGTCCGAAATATCGCGCATTATTCTGGGCAACAAGTGATTCCAGGAGGAGCCTGAAGATCATCCTGCAAAGAAAAGACAAGGCTACTTACCTGAGGAAATAGAGGAAATGTTCCTGAAAAGAAAAAGGAAGAGGAAAAAAATTGAAAATACAAGTTATCCAGGACGATGAGAGCCTAATTTTTGATCATGTAAGTCCATATATTCTAATTTTTGAGTGTGGGGCGGATGACTCTGGTTTTCTGGACGGAGGGAAGGCCAGAGCACTTGAGGTTCACCGCCTTTGGCGGTGAATTTCTAATCTTTAACCCCTGACGAGCCAGTGCCCCCTTGTCAGTCTGGTGCCGGGGTTTGAAGCCCCACTTCCTGCCATGCTGTAGAAGAAAAGATCTTTTCGCAGACATGATGTTTTGGACTATACATGCCTCTCAAGTCACCTAGCCCTAAACCTAACCTCAGTGAAGAAGTGAGAAAAACCTATTCTGAGAGGATTTTTGGAGGACAAATGACTGAAGAGGAAAAAGAAAAATTGTTTGTACAAGCTGGGTGATTTCCTTACCTGTTTGGACCTCATCTTGGTGAGGGGGGGTGTGCTCCCACTCCTAAAAACAATAAGTGAGAATATATTTCAAAGAGCCATAAAGCTACGGACAATTTCGGAAAAGCATGGATCCACAGCCATTCAGGAGCAAAACAAAGGCTAACTCCGCCCACCTGCTCTATTTAACAGGACCTGCTTCTCTCAACTCACTCACTCACCTTGCAGCCCTGTCATACGGAGGCACAATAACACAGGAGGCAATCAGACCAGGATTTATGGACAAAGGATTTTTATTCCATCCAAGCGCTCATGTACAAGGGATATACAAACAAAGATTGCTCAGTTCAGCACCTGAAGAAGGACCAGAAAGTCCGAAATATCGCGCATTATTCTGGGCAACAAGTGATTCCAGGAGGAGCCTGAAGATCATCCTGCAAAGAAAAGACAAGGCTACTTACCTGAGGAAATAGAGGAAATGTTCCTGAAAAGAAAAAGGAAGAGGAAAAAAATTGAAAATACAAGTTATCCAGGACGATGAGAGCCTAATTTTTGATCATGTAAGTCCATATATTCTAATTTTTGAGTGTGGGGCGGATGACTCTGGTTTTCTGGACGGAGGGAAGGCCAGAGCACTTGAGGTTCACCGCCTTTGGCGGTGAATTTCTAATCTTTAACCCCTGACGAGCCAGTGCCCCCTTGTCAGTCTGGTGCCGGGGTTTGAAGCCCCACTTCCTGCCATGCTGTAGAAGAAAAGATCTTTTCGCAGACATGATGTTTTGGACTATACATGCCTCTCAAGTCACCTAGCCCTAAACCTAACCTCAGTGAAGAAGTGAGAAAAACCTATTCTGAGAGGATTTTTGGAGGACAAATGACTGAAGAGGAAAAAGAAAAATTGTTTGTACAAGCTGGGTGATTTCCTTACCTGTTTGGACCTCATCTTGGTGAGGGGGGGTGTGCTCCCACTCCTAAAAACAATAAGTGAGAATATATTTCAAAGAGCCATAAAGCTACGGACAATTTCGGAAAAGCATGGATCCACAGCCATTCAGGAGCAAAACAAAGGCTAACTCCGCCCACCTGCTCTATTTAACAGGACCTGCTTCTCTCAACTCACTCACTCACCTTGCAGCCCTGTCATACGGAGGCACAATAACACAGGAGGCAATCAGACCAGGATTTATGGACAAAGGATTTTTATTCCATCCAAGCGCTCATGTACAAGGGATATACAAACAAAGATTGCTCAGTTCAGCACCTGAAGAAGGACCAGAAAGTCCGAAATATCGCGCATTATTCTGGGCAACAAGTGATTCCAGGAGGAGCCTGAAGATCATCCTGCAAAGAAAAGACAAGGCTACTTACCTGAGGAAATAGAGGAAATGTTCCTGAAAAGAAAAAGGAAGAGGAAAAAAATTGAAAATACAAGTTATCCAGGACGATGAGAGCCTAATTTTTGATCATGTAAGTCCATATATTCTAATTTTTGAGTGTGGGGCGGATGACTCTGGTTTTCTGGACGGAGGGAAGGCCAGAGCACTTGAGGTTCACCGCCTTTGGCGGTGAATTTCTAATCTTTAACCCCTGACGAGCCAGTGCCCCCTTGTCAGTCTGGTGCCGGGGTTTGAAGCCCCACTTCCTGCCATGCTGTAGAAGAAAAGATCTTTTCGCAGACATGATGTTTTGGACTATACATGCCTCTCAAGTCACCTAGCCCTAAACCTAACCTCAGTGAAGAAGTGAGAAAAACCTATTCTGAGAGGATTTTTGGAGGACAAATGACTGAAGAGGAAAAAGAAAAATTGTTTGTACAAGCTGGGTGATTTCCTTACCTGTTTGGACCTCATCTTGGTGAGGGGGGGTGTGCTCCCACTCCTAAAAACAATAAGTGAGAATATATTTCAAAGAGCCATAAAGCTACGGACAATTTCGGAAAAGCATGGATCCACAGCCATTCAGGAGCAAAACAAAGGCTAACTCCGCCCACCTGCTCTATTTAACAGGACCTGCTTCTCTCAACTCACTCACTCACCTTGCAGCCCTGTCATACGGAGGCACAATAACACAGGAGGCAATCAGACCAGGATTTATGGACAAAGGATTTTTATTCCATCCAAGCGCTCATGTACAAGGGATATACAAACAAAGATTGCTCAGTTCAGCACCTGAAGAAGGACCAGAAAGTCCGAAATATCGCGCATTATTCTGGGCAACAAGTGATTCCAGGAGGAGCCTGAAGATCATCCTGCAAAGAAAAGACAAGGCTACTTACCTGAGGAAATAGAGGAAATGTTCCTGAAAAGAAAAAGGAAGAGGAAAAAAATTGAAAATACAAGTTATCCAGGACGATGAGAGCCTAATTTTTGATCATGTAAGTCCATATATTCTAATTTTTGAGTGTGGGGCGGATGACTCTGGTTTTCTGGACGGAGGGAAGGCCAGAGCACTTGAGGTTCACCGCCTTTGGCGGTGAATTTCTAATCTTTAACCCCTGACGAGCCAGTGCCCCCTTGTCAGTCTGGTGCCGGGGTTTGAAGCCCCACTTCCTGCCATGCTGTAGAAGAAAAGATCTTTTCGCAGACATGATGTTTTGGACTATACATGCCTCTCAAGTCACCTAGCCCTAAACCTAACCTCAGTGAAGAAGTGAGAAAAACCTATTCTGAGAGGATTTTTGGAGGACAAATGACTGAAGAGGAAAAAGAAAAATTGTTTGTACAAGCTGGGTGATTTCCTTACCTGTTTGGACCTCATCTTGGTGAGGGGGGGTGTGCTCCCACTCCTAAAAACAATAAGTGAGAATATATTTCAAAGAGCCATAAAGCTACGGACAATTTCGGAAAAGCATGGATCCACAGCCATTCAGGAGCAAAACAAAGGCTAACTCCGCCCACCTGCTCTATTTAACAGGACCTGCTTCTCTCAACTCACTCACTCACCTTGCAGCCCTGTCATACGGAGGCACAATAACACAGGAGGCAATCAGACCAGGATTTATGGACAAAGGATTTTTATTCCATCCAAGCGCTCATGTACAAGGGATATACAAACAAAGATTGCTCAGTTCAGCACCTGAAGAAGGACCAGAAAGTCCGAAATATCGCGCATTATTCTGGGCAACAAGTGATTCCAGGAGGAGCCTGAAGATCATCCTGCAAAGAAAAGACAAGGCTACTTACCTGAGGAAATAGAGGAAATGTTCCTGACAAGAAAAAGGAAGAGGAAAAAAATTGAAAATACAAGTTATCCAGGACGATGAGAGCCTAATTTTTGATCATGTAAGTCCATATATTCTAATTTTTGAGTGTGGGGCGGATGACTCTGGTTTTCTGGACGGAGGGAAGGCCAGAGCACTTGAGGTTCACCGCCTTTGGCGGTGAATTTCTAATCTTTAACCCCTGACGAGCCAGTGCCCCCTTGTCAGTCTGGTGCCGGGGTTTGAAGCCCCACTTCCTGCCATGCTGTAGAAGAAAAGATCTTTTCGCAGACATGATGTTTTGGACTATACATGCCTCTCAAGTCACCTAGCCCTAAACCTAACCTCAGTGAAGAAGTGAGAAAAACCTATTCTGAGAGGATTTTTGGAGGACAAATGACTGAAGAGGAAAAAGAAAAATTGTTTGTACAAGCTGGGTGATTTCCTTACCTGTTTGGACCTCATCTTGGTGAGGGGGGGTGTGCTCCCACTCCTAAAAACAATAAGTGAGAATATATTTCAAAGAGCCATAAAGCTACGGACAATTTCGGAAAAGCATGGATCCACAGCCATTCAGGAGCAAAACAAAGGCTAACTCCGCCCACCTGCTCTATTTAACAGGACCTGCTTCTCTCAACTCACTCACTCACCTTGCAGCCCTGTCATACGGAGGCACAATAACACAGGAGGCAATCAGACCAGGATTTATGGACAAAGGATTTTTATTCCATCCAAGCGCTCATGTACAAGGGATATACAAACAAAGATTGCTCAGTTCAGCACCTGAAGAAGGACCAGAAAGTCCGAAATATCGCGCATTATTCTGGGCAACAAGTGATTCCAGGAGGAGCCTGAAGATCATCCTGCAAAGAAAAGACAAGGCTACTTACCTGAGGAAATAGAGGAAATGTTCCTGACAAGAAAAAGGAAGAGGAAAAAAATTGAAAATACAAGTTATCCAGGACGATGAGAGCCTAATTTTTGATCATGTAAGTCCATATATTCTAATTTTTGAGTGTGGGGCGGATGACTCTGGTTTTCTGGACGGAGGGAAGGCCAGAGCACTTGAGGTTCACCGCCTTTGGCGGTGAATTTCTAATCTTTAACCCCTGACGAGCCAGTGCCCCCTTGTCAGTCTGGTGCCGGGGTTTGAAGCCCCACTTCCTGCCATGCTGTAGAAGAAAAGATCTTTTCGCAGACATGATGTTTTGGACTATACATGCCTCTCAAGTCACCTAGCCCTAAACCTAACCTCAGTGAAGAAGTGAGAAAAACCTATTCTGAGAGGATTTTTGGAGGACAAATGACTGAAGAGGAAAAAGAAAAATTGTTTGTACAAGCTGGGTGATTTCCTTACCTGTTTGGACCTCATCTTGGTGAGGGGGGGTGTGCTCCCACTCCTAAAAACAATAAGTGAGAATATATTTCAAAGAGCCATAAAGCTACGGACAATTTCGGAAAAGCATGGATCCACAGCCATTCAGGAGCAAAACAAAGGCTAACTCCGCCCACCTGCTCTATTTAACAGGACCTGCTTCTCTCAACTCACTCACTCACCTTGCAGCCCTGTCATACGGAGGCACAATAACACAGGAGGCAATCAGACCAGGATTTATGGACAAAGGATTTTTATTCCATCCAAGCGCTCATGTACAAGGGATATACAAACAAAGATTGCTCAGTTCAGCACCTGAAGAAGGACCAGAAAGTCCGAAATATCGCGCATTATTCTGGGCAACAAGTGATTCCAGGAGGAGCCTGAAGATCATCCTGCAAAGAAAAGACAAGGCTACTTACCTGAGGAAATAGAGGAAATGTTCCTGAAAAGAAAAAGGAAGAGGAAAAAAATTGAAAATACAAGTTATCCAGGACGATGAGAGCCTAATTTTTGATCATGTAAGTCCATATATTCTAATTTTTGAGTGTGGGGCGGATGACTCTGGTTTTCTGGACGGAGGGAAGGCCAGAGCACTTGAGGTTCACCGCCTTTGGCGGTGAATTTCTAATCTTTAACCCCTGACGAGCCAGTGCCCCCTTGTCAGTCTGGTGCCGGGGTTTGAAGCCCCACTTCCTGCCATGCTGTAGAAGAAAAGATCTTTTCGCAGACATGATGTTTTGGACTATACATGCCTCTCAAGTCACCTAGCCCTAAACCTAACCTCAGTGAAGAAGTGAGAAAAACCTATTCTGAGAGGATTTTTGGAGGACAAATGACTGAAGAGGAAAAAGAAAAATTGTTTGTACAAGCTGGGTGATTTCCTTACCTGTTTGGACCTCATCTTGGTGAGGGGGGGTGTGCTCCCACTCCTAAAAACAATAAGTGAGAATATATTTCAAAGAGCCATAAAGCTACGGACAATTTCGGAAAAGCATGGATCCACAGCCATTCAGGAGCAAAACAAAGGCTAACTCCGCCCACCTGCTCTATTTAACAGGACCTGCTTCTCTCAACTCACTCACTCACCTTGCAGCCCTGTCATACGGAGGCACAATAACACAGGAGGCAATCAGACCAGGATTTATGGACAAAGGATTTTTATTCCATCCAAGCGCTCATGTACAAGGGATATACAAACAAAGATTGCTCAGTTCAGCACCTGAAGAAGGACCAGAAAGTCCGAAATATCGCGCATTATTCTGGGCAACAAGTGATTCCAGGAGGAGCCTGAAGATCATCCTGCAAAGAAAAGACAAGGCTACTTACCTGAGGAAATAGAGGAAATGTTCCTGAAAAGAAAAAGGAAGAGGAAAAAAATTGAAAATACAAGTTATCCAGGACGATGAGAGCCTAATTTTTGATCATGTAAGTCCATATATTCTAATTTTTGAGTGTGGGGCGGATGACTCTGGTTTTCTGGACGGAGGGAAGGCCAGAGCACTTGAGGTTCACCGCCTTTGGCGGTGAATTTCTAATCTTTAACCCCTGACGAGCCAGTGCCCCCTTGTCAGTCTGGTGCCGGGGTTTGAAGCCCCACTTCCTGCCATGCTGTAGAAGAAAAGATCTTTTCGCAGACATGATGTTTTGGACTATACATGCCTCTCAAGTCACCTAGCCCTAAACCTAACCTCAGTGAAGAAGTGAGAAAAACCTATTCTGAGAGGATTTTTGGAGGACAAATGACTGAAGAGGAAAAAGAAAAATTGTTTGTACAAGCTGGGTGATTTCCTTACCTGTTTGGACCTCATCTTGGTGAGGGGGGGTGTGCTCCCACTCCTAAAAACAATAAGTGAGAATATATTTCAAAGAGCCATAAAGCTACGGACAATTTCGGAAAAGCATGGATCCACAGCCATTCAGGAGCAAAACAAAGGCTAACTCCGCCCACCTGCTCTATTTAACAGGACCTGCTTCTCTCAACTCACTCACTCACCTTGCAGCCCTGTCATACGGAGGCACAATAACACAGGAGGCAATCAGACCAGGATTTATGGACAAAGGATTTTTATTCCATCCAAGCGCTCATGTACAAGGGATATACAAACAAAGATTGCTCAGTTCAGCACCTGAAGAAGGACCAGAAAGTCCGAAATATCGCGCATTATTCTGGGCAACAAGTGATTCCAGGAGGAGCCTGAAGATCATCCTGCAAAGAAAAGACAAGGCTACTTACCTGAGGAAATAGAGGAAATGTTCCTGAAAAGAAAAAGGAAGAGGAAAAAAATTGAAAATACAAGTTATCCAGGACGATGAGAGCCTAATTTTTGATCATGTAAGTCCATATATTCTAATTTTTGAGTGTGGGGCGGATGACTCTGGTTTTCTGGACGGAGGGAAGGCCAGAGCACTTGAGGTTCACCGCCTTTGGCGGTGAATTTCTAATCTTTAACCCCTGACGAGCCAGTGCCCCCTTGTCAGTCTGGTGCCGGGGTTTGAAGCCCCACTTCCTGCCATGCTGTAGAAGAAAAGATCTTTTCGCAGACATGATGTTTTGGACTATACATGCCTCTCAAGTCACCTAGCCCTAAACCTAACCTCAGTGAAGAAGTGAGAAAAACCTATTCTGAGAGGATTTTTGGAGGACAAATGACTGAAGAGGAAAAAGAAAAATTGTTTGTACAAGCTGGGTGATTTCCTTACCTGTTTGGACCTCATCTTGGTGAGGGGGGGTGTGCTCCCACTCCTAAAAACAATAAGTGAGAATATATTTCAAAGAGCCATAAAGCTACGGACAATTTCGGAAAAGCATGGATCCACAGCCATTCAGGAGCAAAACAAAGGCTAACTCCGCCCACCTGCTCTATTTAACAGGACCTGCTTCTCTCAACTCACTCACTCACCTTGCAGCCCTGTCATACGGAGGCACAATAACACAGGAGGCAATCAGACCAGGATTTATGGACAAAGGATTTTTATTCCATCCAAGCGCTCATGTACAAGGGATATACAAACAAAGATTGCTCAGTTCAGCACCTGAAGAAGGACCAGAAAGTCCGAAATATCGCGCATTATTCTGGGCAACAAGTGATTCCAGGAGGAGCCTGAAGATCATCCTGCAAAGAAAAGACAAGGCTACTTACCTGAGGAAATAGAGGAAATGTTCCTGAAAAGAAAAAGGAAGAGGAAAAAAATTGAAAATACAAGTTATCCAGGACGATGAGAGCCTAATTTTTGATCATGTAAGTCCATATATTCTAATTTTTGAGTGTGGGGCGGATGACTCTGGTTTTCTGGACGGAGGGAAGGCCAGAGCACTTGAGGTTCACCGCCTTTGGCGGTGAATTTCTAATCTTTAACCCCTGACGAGCCAGTGCCCCCTTGTCAGTCTGGTGCCGGGGTTTGAAGCCCCACTTCCTGCCATGCTGTAGAAGAAAAGATCTTTTCGCAGACATGATGTTTTGGACTATACATGCCTCTCAAGTCACCTAGCCCTAAACCTAACCTCAGTGAAGAAGTGAGAAAAACCTATTCTGAGAGGATTTTTGGAGGACAAATGACTGAAGAGGAAAAAGAAAAATTGTTTGTACAAGCTGGGTGATTTCCTTACCTGTTTGGACCTCATCTTGGTGAGGGGGGGTGTGCTCCCACTCCTAAAAACAATAAGTGAGAATATATTTCAAAGAGCCATAAAGCTACGGACAATTTCGGAAAAGCATGGATCCACAGCCATTCAGGAGCAAAACAAAGGCTAACTCCGCCCACCTGCTCTATTTAACAGGACCTGCTTCTCTCAACTCACTCACTCACCTTGCAGCCCTGTCATACGGAGGCACAATAACACAGGAGGCAATCAGACCAGGATTTATGGACAAAGGATTTTTATTCCATCCAAGCGCTCATGTACAAGGGATATACAAACAAAGATTGCTCAGTTCAGCACCTGAAGAAGGACCAGAAAGTCCGAAATATCGCGCATTATTCTGGGCAACAAGTGATTCCAGGAGGAGCCTGAAGATCATCCTGCAAAGAAAAGACAAGGCTACTTACCTGAGGAAATAGAGGAAATGTTCCTGAAAAGAAAAAGGAAGAGGAAAAAAATTGAAAATACAAGTTATCCAGGACGATGAGAGCCTAATTTTTGATCATGTAAGTCCATATATTCTAATTTTTGAGTGTGGGGCGGATGACTCTGGTTTTCTGGACGGAGGGAAGGCCAGAGCACTTGAGGTTCACCGCCTTTGGCGGTGAATTTCTAATCTTTAACCCCTGACGAGCCAGTGCCCCCTTGTCAGTCTGGTGCCGGGGTTTGAAGCCCCACTTCCTGCCATGCTGTAGAAGAAAAGATCTTTTCGCAGACATGATGTTTTGGACTATACATGCCTCTCAAGTCACCTAGCCCTAAACCTAACCTCAGTGAAGAAGTGAGAAAAACCTATTCTGAGAGGATTTTTGGAGGACAAATGACTGAAGAGGAAAAAGAAAAATTGTTTGTACAAGCTGGGTGATTTCCTTACCTGTTTGGACCTCATCTTGGTGAGGGGGGGTGTGCTCCCACTCCTAAAAACAATAAGTGAGAATATATTTCAAAGAGCCATAAAGCTACGGACAATTTCGGAAAAGCATGGATCCACAGCCATTCAGGAGCAAAACAAAGGCTAACTCCGCCCACCTGCTCTATTTAACAGGACCTGCTTCTCTCAACTCACTCACTCACCTTGCAGCCCTGTCATACGGAGGCACAATAACACAGGAGGCAATCAGACCAGGATTTATGGACAAAGGATTTTTATTCCATCCAAGCGCTCATGTACAAGGGATATACAAACAAAGATTGCTCAGTTCAGCACCTGAAGAAGGACCAGAAAGTCCGAAATATCGCGCATTATTCTGGGCAACAAGTGATTCCAGGAGGAGCCTGAAGATCATCCTGCAAAGAAAAGACAAGGCTACTTACCTGAGGAAATAGAGGAAATGTTCCTGACAAGAAAAAGGAAGAGGAAAAAAATTGAAAATACAAGTTATCCAGGACGATGAGAGCCTAATTTTTGATCATGTAAGTCCATATATTCTAATTTTTGAGTGTGGGGCGGATGACTCTGGTTTTCTGGACGGAGGGAAGGCCAGAGCACTTGAGGTTCACCGCCTTTGGCGGTGAATTTCTAATCTTTAACCCCTGACGAGCCAGTGCCCCCTTGTCAGTCTGGTGCCGGGGTTTGAAGCCCCACTTCCTGCCATGCTGTAGAAGAAAAGATCTTTTCGCAGACATGATGTTTTGGACTATACATGCCTCTCAAGTCACCTAGCCCTAAACCTAACCTCAGTGAAGAAGTGAGAAAAACCTATTCTGAGAGGATTTTTGGAGGACAAATGACTGAAGAGGAAAAAGAAAAATTGTTTGTACAAGCTGGGTGATTTCCTTACCTGTTTGGACCTCATCTTGGTGAGGGGGGGTGTGCTCCCACTCCTAAAAACAATAAGTGAGAATATATTTCAAAGAGCCATAAAGCTACGGACAATTTCGGAAAAGCATGGATCCACAGCCATTCAGGAGCAAAACAAAGGCTAACTCCGCCCACCTGCTCTATTTAACAGGACCTGCTTCTCTCAACTCACTCACTCACCTTGCAGCCCTGTCATACGGAGGCACAATAACACAGGAGGCAATCAGACCAGGATTTATGGACAAAGGATTTTTATTCCATCCAAGCGCTCATGTACAAGGGATATACAAACAAAGATTGCTCAGTTCAGCACCTGAAGAAGGACCAGAAAGTCCGAAATATCGCGCATTATTCTGGGCAACAAGTGATTCCAGGAGGAGCCTGAAGATCATCCTGCAAAGAAAAGACAAGGCTACTTACCTGAGGAAATAGAGGAAATGTTCCTGAAAAGAAAAAGGAAGAGGAAAAAAATTGAAAATACAAGTTATCCAGGACGATGAGAGCCTAATTTTTGATCATGTAAGTCCATATATTCTAATTTTTGAGTGTGGGGCGGATGACTCTGGTTTTCTGGACGGAGGGAAGGCCAGAGCACTTGAGGTTCACCGCCTTTGGCGGTGAATTTCTAATCTTTAACCCCTGACGAGCCAGTGCCCCCTTGTCAGTCTGGTGCCGGGGTTTGAAGCCCCACTTCCTGCCATGCTGTAGAAGAAAAGATCTTTTCGCAGACATGATGTTTTGGACTATACATGCCTCTCAAGTCACCTAGCCCTAAACCTAACCTCAGTGAAGAAGTGAGAAAAACCTATTCTGAGAGGATTTTTGGAGGACAAATGACTGAAGAGGAAAAAGAAAAATTGTTTGTACAAGCTGGGTGATTTCCTTACCTGTTTGGACCTCATCTTGGTGAGGGGGGGTGTGCTCCCACTCCTAAAAACAATAAGTGAGAATATATTTCAAAGAGCCATAAAGCTACGGACAATTTCGGAAAAGCATGGATCCACAGCCATTCAGGAGCAAAACAAAGGCTAACTCCGCCCACCTGCTCTATTTAACAGGACCTGCTTCTCTCAACTCACTCACTCACCTTGCAGCCCTGTCATACGGAGGCACAATAACACAGGAGGCAATCAGACCAGGATTTATGGACAAAGGATTTTTATTCCATCCAAGCGCTCATGTACAAGGGATATACAAACAAAGATTGCTCAGTTCAGCACCTGAAGAAGGACCAGAAAGTCCGAAATATCGCGCATTATTCTGGGCAACAAGTGATTCCAGGAGGAGCCTGAAGATCATCCTGCAAAGAAAAGACAAGGCTACTTACCTGAGGAAATAGAGGAAATGTTCCTGAAAAGAAAAAGGAAGAGGAAAAAAATTGAAAATACAAGTTATCCAGGACGATGAGAGCCTAATTTTTGATCATGTAAGTCCATATATTCTAATTTTTGAGTGTGGGGCGGATGACTCTGGTTTTCTGGACGGAGGGAAGGCCAGAGCACTTGAGGTTCACCGCCTTTGGCGGTGAATTTCTAATCTTTAACCCCTGACGAGCCAGTGCCCCCTTGTCAGTCTGGTGCCGGGGTTTGAAGCCCCACTTCCTGCCATGCTGTAGAAGAAAAGATCTTTTCGCAGACATGATGTTTTGGACTATACATGCCTCTCAAGTCACCTAGCCCTAAACCTAACCTCAGTGAAGAAGTGAGAAAAACCTATTCTGAGAGGATTTTTGGAGGACAAATGACTGAAGAGGAAAAAGAAAAATTGTTTGTACAAGCTGGGTGATTTCCTTACCTGTTTGGACCTCATCTTGGTGAGGGGGGGTGTGCTCCCACTCCTAAAAACAATAAGTGAGAATATATTTCAAAGAGCCATAAAGCTACGGACAATTTCGGAAAAGCATGGATCCACAGCCATTCAGGAGCAAAACAAAGGCTAACTCCGCCCACCTGCTCTATTTAACAGGACCTGCTTCTCTCAACTCACTCACTCACCTTGCAGCCCTGTCATACGGAGGCACAATAACACAGGAGGCAATCAGACCAGGATTTATGGACAAAGGATTTTTATTCCATCCAAGCGCTCATGTACAAGGGATATACAAACAAAGATTGCTCAGTTCAGCACCTGAAGAAGGACCAGAAAGTCCGAAATATCGCGCATTATTCTGGGCAACAAGTGATTCCAGGAGGAGCCTGAAGATCATCCTGCAAAGAAAAGACAAGGCTACTTACCTGAGGAAATAGAGGAAATGTTCCTGAAAAGAAAAAGGAAGAGGAAAAAAATTGAAAATACAAGTTATCCAGGACGATGAGAGCCTAATTTTTGATCATGTAAGTCCATATATTCTAATTTTTGAGTGTGGGGCGGATGACTCTGGTTTTCTGGACGGAGGGAAGGCCAGAGCACTTGAGGTTCACCGCCTTTGGCGGTGAATTTCTAATCTTTAACCCCTGACGAGCCAGTGCCCCCTTGTCAGTCTGGTGCCGGGGTTTGAAGCCCCACTTCCTGCCATGCTGTAGAAGAAAAGATCTTTTCGCAGACATGATGTTTTGGACTATACATGCCTCTCAAGTCACCTAGCCCTAAACCTAACCTCAGTGAAGAAGTGAGAAAAACCTATTCTGAGAGGATTTTTGGAGGACAAATGACTGAAGAGGAAAAAGAAAAATTGTTTGTACAAGCTGGGTGATTTCCTTACCTGTTTGGACCTCATCTTGGTGAGGGGGGGTGTGCTCCCACTCCTAAAAACAATAAGTGAGAATATATTTCAAAGAGCCATAAAGCTACGGACAATTTCGGAAAAGCATGGATCCACAGCCATTCAGGAGCAAAACAAAGGCTAACTCCGCCCACCTGCTCTATTTAACAGGACCTGCTTCTCTCAACTCACTCACTCACCTTGCAGCCCTGTCATACGGAGGCACAATAACACAGGAGGCAATCAGACCAGGATTTATGGACAAAGGATTTTTATTCCATCCAAGCGCTCATGTACAAGGGATATACAAACAAAGATTGCTCAGTTCAGCACCTGAAGAAGGACCAGAAAGTCCGAAATATCGCGCATTATTCTGGGCAACAAGTGATTCCAGGAGGAGCCTGAAGATCATCCTGCAAAGAAAAGACAAGGCTACTTACCTGAGGAAATAGAGGAAATGTTCCTGAAAAGAAAAAGGAAGAGGAAAAAAATTGAAAATACAAGTTATCCAGGACGATGAGAGCCTAATTTTTGATCATGTAAGTCCATATATTCTAATTTTTGAGTGTGGGGCGGATGACTCTGGTTTTCTGGACGGAGGGAAGGCCAGAGCACTTGAGGTTCACCGCCTTTGGCGGTGAATTTCTAATCTTTAACCCCTGACGAGCCAGTGCCCCCTTGTCAGTCTGGTGCCGGGGTTTGAAGCCCCACTTCCTGCCATGCTGTAGAAGAAAAGATCTTTTCGCAGACATGATGTTTTGGACTATACATGCCTCTCAAGTCACCTAGCCCTAAACCTAACCTCAGTGAAGAAGTGAGAAAAACCTATTCTGAGAGGATTTTTGGAGGACAAATGACTGAAGAGGAAAAAGAAAAATTGTTTGTACAAGCTGGGTGATTTCCTTACCTGTTTGGACCTCATCTTGGTGAGGGGGGGTGTGCTCCCACTCCTAAAAACAATAAGTGAGAATATATTTCAAAGAGCCATAAAGCTACGGACAATTTCGGAAAAGCATGGATCCACAGCCATTCAGGAGCAAAACAAAGGCTAACTCCGCCCACCTGCTCTATTTAACAGGACCTGCTTCTCTCAACTCACTCACTCACCTTGCAGCCCTGTCATACGGAGGCACAATAACACAGGAGGCAATCAGACCAGGATTTATGGACAAAGGATTTTTATTCCATCCAAGCGCTCATGTACAAGGGATATACAAACAAAGATTGCTCAGTTCAGCACCTGAAGAAGGACCAGAAAGTCCGAAATATCGCGCATTATTCTGGGCAACAAGTGATTCCAGGAGGAGCCTGAAGATCATCCTGCAAAGAAAAGACAAGGCTACTTACCTGAGGAAATAGAGGAAATGTTCCTGAAAAGAAAAAGGAAGAGGAAAAAAATTGAAAATACAAGTTATCCAGGACGATGAGAGCCTAATTTTTGATCATGTAAGTCCATATATTCTAATTTTTGAGTGTGGGGCGGATGACTCTGGTTTTCTGGACGGAGGGAAGGCCAGAGCACTTGAGGTTCACCGCCTTTGGCGGTGAATTTCTAATCTTTAACCCCTGACGAGCCAGTGCCCCCTTGTCAGTCTGGTGCCGGGGTTTGAAGCCCCACTTCCTGCCATGCTGTAGAAGAAAAGATCTTTTCGCAGACATGATGTTTTGGACTATACATGCCTCTCAAGTCACCTAGCCCTAAACCTAACCTCAGTGAAGAAGTGAGAAAAACCTATTCTGAGAGGATTTTTGGAGGACAAATGACTGAAGAGGAAAAAGAAAAATTGTTTGTACAAGCTGGGTGATTTCCTTACCTGTTTGGACCTCATCTTGGTGAGGGGGGGTGTGCTCCCACTCCTAAAAACAATAAGTGAGAATATATTTCAAAGAGCCATAAAGCTACGGACAATTTCGGAAAAGCATGGATCCACAGCCATTCAGGAGCAAAACAAAGGCTAACTCCGCCCACCTGCTCTATTTAACAGGACCTGCTTCTCTCAACTCACTCACTCACCTTGCAGCCCTGTCATACGGAGGCACAATAACACAGGAGGCAATCAGACCAGGATTTATGGACAAAGGATTTTTATTCCATCCAAGCGCTCATGTACAAGGGATATACAAACAAAGATTGCTCAGTTCAGCACCTGAAGAAGGACCAGAAAGTCCGAAATATCGCGCATTATTCTGGGCAACAAGTGATTCCAGGAGGAGCCTGAAGATCATCCTGCAAAGAAAAGACAAGGCTACTTACCTGAGGAAATAGAGGAAATGTTCCTGAAAAGAAAAAGGAAGAGGAAAAAAATTGAAAATACAAGTTATCCAGGACGATGAGAGCCTAATTTTTGATCATGTAAGTCCATATATTCTAATTTTTGAGTGTGGGGCGGATGACTCTGGTTTTCTGGACGGAGGGAAGGCCAGAGCACTTGAGGTTCACCGCCTTTGGCGGTGAATTTCTAATCTTTAACCCCTGACGAGCCAGTGCCCCCTTGTCAGTCTGGTGCCGGGGTTTGAAGCCCCACTTCCTGCCATGCTGTAGAAGAAAAGATCTTTTCGCAGACATGATGTTTTGGACTATACATGCCTCTCAAGTCACCTAGCCCTAAACCTAACCTCAGTGAAGAAGTGAGAAAAACCTATTCTGAGAGGATTTTTGGAGGACAAATGACTGAAGAGGAAAAAGAAAAATTGTTTGTACAAGCTGGGTGATTTCCTTACCTGTTTGGACCTCATCTTGGTGAGGGGGGGTGTGCTCCCACTCCTAAAAACAATAAGTGAGAATATATTTCAAAGAGCCATAAAGCTACGGACAATTTCGGAAAAGCATGGATCCACAGCCATTCAGGAGCAAAACAAAGGCTAACTCCGCCCACCTGCTCTATTTAACAGGACCTGCTTCTCTCAACTCACTCACTCACCTTGCAGCCCTGTCATACGGAGGCACAATAACACAGGAGGCAATCAGACCAGGATTTATGGACAAAGGATTTTTATTCCATCCAAGCGCTCATGTACAAGGGATATACAAACAAAGATTGCTCAGTTCAGCACCTGAAGAAGGACCAGAAAGTCCGAAATATCGCGCATTATTCTGGGCAACAAGTGATTCCAGGAGGAGCCTGAAGATCATCCTGCAAAGAAAAGACAAGGCTACTTACCTGAGGAAATAGAGGAAATGTTCCTGAAAAGAAAAAGGAAGAGGAAAAAAATTGAAAATACAAGTTATCCAGGACGATGAGAGCCTAATTTTTGATCATGTAAGTCCATATATTCTAATTTTTGAGTGTGGGGCGGATGACTCTGGTTTTCTGGACGGAGGGAAGGCCAGAGCACTTGAGGTTCACCGCCTTTGGCGGTGAATTTCTAATCTTTAACCCCTGACGAGCCAGTGCCCCCTTGTCAGTCTGGTGCCGGGGTTTGAAGCCCCACTTCCTGCCATGCTGTAGAAGAAAAGATCTTTTCGCAGACATGATGTTTTGGACTATACATGCCTCTCAAGTCACCTAGCCCTAAACCTAACCTCAGTGAAGAAGTGAGAAAAACCTATTCTGAGAGGATTTTTGGAGGACAAATGACTGAAGAGGAAAAAGAAAAATTGTTTGTACAAGCTGGGTGATTTCCTTACCTGTTTGGACCTCATCTTGGTGAGGGGGGGTGTGCTCCCACTCCTAAAAACAATAAGTGAGAATATATTTCAAAGAGCCATAAAGCTACGGACAATTTCGGAAAAGCATGGATCCACAGCCATTCAGGAGCAAAACAAAGGCTAACTCCGCCCACCTGCTCTATTTAACAGGACCTGCTTCTCTCAACTCACTCACTCACCTTGCAGCCCTGTCATACGGAGGCACAATAACACAGGAGGCAATCAGACCAGGATTTATGGACAAAGGATTTTTATTCCATCCAAGCGCTCATGTACAAGGGATATACAAACAAAGATTGCTCAGTTCAGCACCTGAAGAAGGACCAGAAAGTCCGAAATATCGCGCATTATTCTGGGCAACAAGTGATTCCAGGAGGAGCCTGAAGATCATCCTGCAAAGAAAAGACAAGGCTACTTACCTGAGGAAATAGAGGAAATGTTCCTGAAAAGAAAAAGGAAGAGGAAAAAAATTGAAAATACAAGTTATCCAGGACGATGAGAGCCTAATTTTTGATCATGTAAGTCCATATATTCTAATTTTTGAGTGTGGGGCGGATGACTCTGGTTTTCTGGACGGAGGGAAGGCCAGAGCACTTGAGGTTCACCGCCTTTGGCGGTGAATTTCTAATCTTTAACCCCTGACGAGCCAGTGCCCCCTTGTCAGTCTGGTGCCGGGGTTTGAAGCCCCACTTCCTGCCATGCTGTAGAAGAAAAGATCTTTTCGCAGACATGATGTTTTGGACTATACATGCCTCTCAAGTCACCTAGCCCTAAACCTAACCTCAGTGAAGAAGTGAGAAAAACCTATTCTGAGAGGATTTTTGGAGGACAAATGACTGAAGAGGAAAAAGAAAAATTGTTTGTACAAGCTGGGTGATTTCCTTACCTGTTTGGACCTCATCTTGGTGAGGGGGGGTGTGCTCCCACTCCTAAAAACAATAAGTGAGAATATATTTCAAAGAGCCATAAAGCTACGGACAATTTCGGAAAAGCATGGATCCACAGCCATTCAGGAGCAAAACAAAGGCTAACTCCGCCCACCTGCTCTATTTAACAGGACCTGCTTCTCTCAACTCACTCACTCACCTTGCAGCCCTGTCATACGGAGGCACAATAACACAGGAGGCAATCAGACCAGGATTTATGGACAAAGGATTTTTATTCCATCCAAGCGCTCATGTACAAGGGATATACAAACAAAGATTGCTCAGTTCAGCACCTGAAGAAGGACCAGAAAGTCCGAAATATCGCGCATTATTCTGGGCAACAAGTGATTCCAGGAGGAGCCTGAAGATCATCCTGCAAAGAAAAGACAAGGCTACTTACCTGAGGAAATAGAGGAAATGTTCCTGAAAAGAAAAAGGAAGAGGAAAAAAATTGAAAATACAAGTTATCCAGGACGATGAGAGCCTAATTTTTGATCATGTAAGTCCATATATTCTAATTTTTGAGTGTGGGGCGGATGACTCTGGTTTTCTGGACGGAGGGAAGGCCAGAGCACTTGAGGTTCACCGCCTTTGGCGGTGAATTTCTAATCTTTAACCCCTGACGAGCCAGTGCCCCCTTGTCAGTCTGGTGCCGGGGTTTGAAGCCCCACTTCCTGCCATGCTGTAGAAGAAAAGATCTTTTCGCAGACATGATGTTTTGGACTATACATGCCTCTCAAGTCACCTAGCCCTAAACCTAACCTCAGTGAAGAAGTGAGAAAAACCTATTCTGAGAGGATTTTTGGAGGACAAATGACTGAAGAGGAAAAAGAAAAATTGTTTGTACAAGCTGGGTGATTTCCTTACCTGTTTGGACCTCATCTTGGTGAGGGGGGGTGTGCTCCCACTCCTAAAAACAATAAGTGAGAATATATTTCAAAGAGCCATAAAGCTACGGACAATTTCGGAAAAGCATGGATCCACAGCCATTCAGGAGCAAAACAAAGGCTAACTCCGCCCACCTGCTCTATTTAACAGGACCTGCTTCTCTCAACTCACTCACTCACCTTGCAGCCCTGTCATACGGAGGCACAATAACACAGGAGGCAATCAGACCAGGATTTATGGACAAAGGATTTTTATTCCATCCAAGCGCTCATGTACAAGGGATATACAAACAAAGATTGCTCAGTTCAGCACCTGAAGAAGGACCAGAAAGTCCGAAATATCGCGCATTATTCTGGGCAACAAGTGATTCCAGGAGGAGCCTGAAGATCATCCTGCAAAGAAAAGACAAGGCTACTTACCTGAGGAAATAGAGGAAATGTTCCTGAAAAGAAAAAGGAAGAGGAAAAAAATTGAAAATACAAGTTATCCAGGACGATGAGAGCCTAATTTTTGATCATGTAAGTCCATATATTCTAATTTTTGAGTGTGGGGCGGATGACTCTGGTTTTCTGGACGGAGGGAAGGCCAGAGCACTTGAGGTTCACCGCCTTTGGCGGTGAATTTCTAATCTTTAACCCCTGACGAGCCAGTGCCCCCTTGTCAGTCTGGTGCCGGGGTTTGAAGCCCCACTTCCTGCCATGCTGTAGAAGAAAAGATCTTTTCGCAGACATGATGTTTTGGACTATACATGCCTCTCAAGTCACCTAGCCCTAAACCTAACCTCAGTGAAGAAGTGAGAAAAACCTATTCTGAGAGGATTTTTGGAGGACAAATGACTGAAGAGGAAAAAGAAAAATTGTTTGTACAAGCTGGGTGATTTCCTTACCTGTTTGGACCTCATCTTGGTGAGGGGGGGTGTGCTCCCACTCCTAAAAACAATAAGTGAGAATATATTTCAAAGAGCCATAAAGCTACGGACAATTTCGGAAAAGCATGGATCCACAGCCATTCAGGAGCAAAACAAAGGCTAACTCCGCCCACCTGCTCTATTTAACAGGACCTGCTTCTCTCAACTCACTCACTCACCTTGCAGCCCTGTCATACGGAGGCACAATAACACAGGAGGCAATCAGACCAGGATTTATGGACAAAGGATTTTTATTCCATCCAAGCGCTCATGTACAAGGGATATACAAACAAAGATTGCTCAGTTCAGCACCTGAAGAAGGACCAGAAAGTCCGAAATATCGCGCATTATTCTGGGCAACAAGTGATTCCAGGAGGAGCCTGAAGATCATCCTGCAAAGAAAAGACAAGGCTACTTACCTGAGGAAATAGAGGAAATGTTCCTGAAAAGAAAAAGGAAGAGGAAAAAAATTGAAAATACAAGTTATCCAGGACGATGAGAGCCTAATTTTTGATCATGTAAGTCCATATATTCTAATTTTTGAGTGTGGGGCGGATGACTCTGGTTTTCTGGACGGAGGGAAGGCCAGAGCACTTGAGGTTCACCGCCTTTGGCGGTGAATTTCTAATCTTTAACCCCTGACGAGCCAGTGCCCCCTTGTCAGTCTGGTGCCGGGGTTTGAAGCCCCACTTCCTGCCATGCTGTAGAAGAAAAGATCTTTTCGCAGACATGATGTTTTGGACTATACATGCCTCTCAAGTCACCTAGCCCTAAACCTAACCTCAGTGAAGAAGTGAGAAAAACCTATTCTGAGAGGATTTTTGGAGGACAAATGACTGAAGAGGAAAAAGAAAAATTGTTTGTACAAGCTGGGTGATTTCCTTACCTGTTTGGACCTCATCTTGGTGAGGGGGGGTGTGCTCCCACTCCTAAAAACAATAAGTGAGAATATATTTCAAAGAGCCATAAAGCTACGGACAATTTCGGAAAAGCATGGATCCACAGCCATTCAGGAGCAAAACAAAGGCTAACTCCGCCCACCTGCTCTATTTAACAGGACCTGCTTCTCTCAACTCACTCACTCACCTTGCAGCCCTGTCATACGGAGGCACAATAACACAGGAGGCAATCAGACCAGGATTTATGGACAAAGGATTTTTATTCCATCCAAGCGCTCATGTACAAGGGATATACAAACAAAGATTGCTCAGTTCAGCACCTGAAGAAGGACCAGAAAGTCCGAAATATCGCGCATTATTCTGGGCAACAAGTGATTCCAGGAGGAGCCTGAAGATCATCCTGCAAAGAAAAGACAAGGCTACTTACCTGAGGAAATAGAGGAAATGTTCCTGACAAGAAAAAGGAAGAGGAAAAAAATTGAAAATACAAGTTATCCAGGACGATGAGAGCCTAATTTTTGATCATGTAAGTCCATATATTCTAATTTTTGAGTGTGGGGCGGATGACTCTGGTTTTCTGGACGGAGGGAAGGCCAGAGCACTTGAGGTTCACCGCCTTTGGCGGTGAATTTCTAATCTTTAACCCCTGACGAGCCAGTGCCCCCTTGTCAGTCTGGTGCCGGGGTTTGAAGCCCCACTTCCTGCCATGCTGTAGAAGAAAAGATCTTTTCGCAGACATGATGTTTTGGACTATACATGCCTCTCAAGTCACCTAGCCCTAAACCTAACCTCAGTGAAGAAGTGAGAAAAACCTATTCTGAGAGGATTTTTGGAGGACAAATGACTGAAGAGGAAAAAGAAAAATTGTTTGTACAAGCTGGGTGATTTCCTTACCTGTTTGGACCTCATCTTGGTGAGGGGGGGTGTGCTCCCACTCCTAAAAACAATAAGTGAGAATATATTTCAAAGAGCCATAAAGCTACGGACAATTTCGGAAAAGCATGGATCCACAGCCATTCAGGAGCAAAACAAAGGCTAACTCCGCCCACCTGCTCTATTTAACAGGACCTGCTTCTCTCAACTCACTCACTCACCTTGCAGCCCTGTCATACGGAGGCACAATAACACAGGAGGCAATCAGACCAGGATTTATGGACAAAGGATTTTTATTCCATCCAAGCGCTCATGTACAAGGGATATACAAACAAAGATTGCTCAGTTCAGCACCTGAAGAAGGACCAGAAAGTCCGAAATATCGCGCATTATTCTGGGCAACAAGTGATTCCAGGAGGAGCCTGAAGATCATCCTGCAAAGAAAAGACAAGGCTACTTACCTGAGGAAATAGAGGAAATGTTCCTGAAAAGAAAAAGGAAGAGGAAAAAAATTGAAAATACAAGTTATCCAGGACGATGAGAGCCTAATTTTTGATCATGTAAGTCCATATATTCTAATTTTTGAGTGTGGGGCGGATGACTCTGGTTTTCTGGACGGAGGGAAGGCCAGAGCACTTGAGGTTCACCGCCTTTGGCGGTGAATTTCTAATCTTTAACCCCTGACGAGCCAGTGCCCCCTTGTCAGTCTGGTGCCGGGGTTTGAAGCCCCACTTCCTGCCATGCTGTAGAAGAAAAGATCTTTTCGCAGACATGATGTTTTGGACTATACATGCCTCTCAAGTCACCTAGCCCTAAACCTAACCTCAGTGAAGAAGTGAGAAAAACCTATTCTGAGAGGATTTTTGGAGGACAAATGACTGAAGAGGAAAAAGAAAAATTGTTTGTACAAGCTGGGTGATTTCCTTACCTGTTTGGACCTCATCTTGGTGAGGGGGGGTGTGCTCCCACTCCTAAAAACAATAAGTGAGAATATATTTCAAAGAGCCATAAAGCTACGGACAATTTCGGAAAAGCATGGATCCACAGCCATTCAGGAGCAAAACAAAGGCTAACTCCGCCCACCTGCTCTATTTAACAGGACCTGCTTCTCTCAACTCACTCACTCACCTTGCAGCCCTGTCATACGGAGGCACAATAACACAGGAGGCAATCAGACCAGGATTTATGGACAAAGGATTTTTATTCCATCCAAGCGCTCATGTACAAGGGATATACAAACAAAGATTGCTCAGTTCAGCACCTGAAGAAGGACCAGAAAGTCCGAAATATCGCGCATTATTCTGGGCAACAAGTGATTCCAGGAGGAGCCTGAAGATCATCCTGCAAAGAAAAGACAAGGCTACTTACCTGAGGAAATAGAGGAAATGTTCCTGAAAAGAAAAAGGAAGAGGAAAAAAATTGAAAATACAAGTTATCCAGGACGATGAGAGCCTAATTTTTGATCATGTAAGTCCATATATTCTAATTTTTGAGTGTGGGGCGGATGACTCTGGTTTTCTGGACGGAGGGAAGGCCAGAGCACTTGAGGTTCACCGCCTTTGGCGGTGAATTTCTAATCTTTAACCCCTGACGAGCCAGTGCCCCCTTGTCAGTCTGGTGCCGGGGTTTGAAGCCCCACTTCCTGCCATGCTGTAGAAGAAAAGATCTTTTCGCAGACATGATGTTTTGGACTATACATGCCTCTCAAGTCACCTAGCCCTAAACCTAACCTCAGTGAAGAAGTGAGAAAAACCTATTCTGAGAGGATTTTTGGAGGACAAATGACTGAAGAGGAAAAAGAAAAATTGTTTGTACAAGCTGGGTGATTTCCTTACCTGTTTGGACCTCATCTTGGTGAGGGGGGGTGTGCTCCCACTCCTAAAAACAATAAGTGAGAATATATTTCAAAGAGCCATAAAGCTACGGACAATTTCGGAAAAGCATGGATCCACAGCCATTCAGGAGCAAAACAAAGGCTAACTCCGCCCACCTGCTCTATTTAACAGGACCTGCTTCTCTCAACTCACTCACTCACCTTGCAGCCCTGTCATACGGAGGCACAATAACACAGGAGGCAATCAGACCAGGATTTATGGACAAAGGATTTTTATTCCATCCAAGCGCTCATGTACAAGGGATATACAAACAAAGATTGCTCAGTTCAGCACCTGAAGAAGGACCAGAAAGTCCGAAATATCGCGCATTATTCTGGGCAACAAGTGATTCCAGGAGGAGCCTGAAGATCATCCTGCAAAGAAAAGACAAGGCTACTTACCTGAGGAAATAGAGGAAATGTTCCTGAAAAGAAAAAGGAAGAGGAAAAAAATTGAAAATACAAGTTATCCAGGACGATGAGAGCCTAATTTTTGATCATGTAAGTCCATATATTCTAATTTTTGAGTGTGGGGCGGATGACTCTGGTTTTCTGGACGGAGGGAAGGCCAGAGCACTTGAGGTTCACCGCCTTTGGCGGTGAATTTCTAATCTTTAACCCCTGACGAGCCAGTGCCCCCTTGTCAGTCTGGTGCCGGGGTTTGAAGCCCCACTTCCTGCCATGCTGTAGAAGAAAAGATCTTTTCGCAGACATGATGTTTTGGACTATACATGCCTCTCAAGTCACCTAGCCCTAAACCTAACCTCAGTGAAGAAGTGAGAAAAACCTATTCTGAGAGGATTTTTGGAGGACAAATGACTGAAGAGGAAAAAGAAAAATTGTTTGTACAAGCTGGGTGATTTCCTTACCTGTTTGGACCTCATCTTGGTGAGGGGGGGTGTGCTCCCACTCCTAAAAACAATAAGTGAGAATATATTTCAAAGAGCCATAAAGCTACGGACAATTTCGGAAAAGCATGGATCCACAGCCATTCAGGAGCAAAACAAAGGCTAACTCCGCCCACCTGCTCTATTTAACAGGACCTGCTTCTCTCAACTCACTCACTCACCTTGCAGCCCTGTCATACGGAGGCACAATAACACAGGAGGCAATCAGACCAGGATTTATGGACAAAGGATTTTTATTCCATCCAAGCGCTCATGTACAAGGGATATACAAACAAAGATTGCTCAGTTCAGCACCTGAAGAAGGACCAGAAAGTCCGAAATATCGCGCATTATTCTGGGCAACAAGTGATTCCAGGAGGAGCCTGAAGATCATCCTGCAAAGAAAAGACAAGGCTACTTACCTGAGGAAATAGAGGAAATGTTCCTGAAAAGAAAAAGGAAGAGGAAAAAAATTGAAAATACAAGTTATCCAGGACGATGAGAGCCTAATTTTTGATCATGTAAGTCCATATATTCTAATTTTTGAGTGTGGGGCGGATGACTCTGGTTTTCTGGACGGAGGGAAGGCCAGAGCACTTGAGGTTCACCGCCTTTGGCGGTGAATTTCTAATCTTTAACCCCTGACGAGCCAGTGCCCCCTTGTCAGTCTGGTGCCGGGGTTTGAAGCCCCACTTCCTGCCATGCTGTAGAAGAAAAGATCTTTTCGCAGACATGATGTTTTGGACTATACATGCCTCTCAAGTCACCTAGCCCTAAACCTAACCTCAGTGAAGAAGTGAGAAAAACCTATTCTGAGAGGATTTTTGGAGGACAAATGACTGAAGAGGAAAAAGAAAAATTGTTTGTACAAGCTGGGTGATTTCCTTACCTGTTTGGACCTCATCTTGGTGAGGGGGGGTGTGCTCCCACTCCTAAAAACAATAAGTGAGAATATATTTCAAAGAGCCATAAAGCTACGGACAATTTCGGAAAAGCATGGATCCACAGCCATTCAGGAGCAAAACAAAGGCTAACTCCGCCCACCTGCTCTATTTAACAGGACCTGCTTCTCTCAACTCACTCACTCACCTTGCAGCCCTGTCATACGGAGGCACAATAACACAGGAGGCAATCAGACCAGGATTTATGGACAAAGGATTTTTATTCCATCCAAGCGCTCATGTACAAGGGATATACAAACAAAGATTGCTCAGTTCAGCACCTGAAGAAGGACCAGAAAGTCCGAAATATCGCGCATTATTCTGGGCAACAAGTGATTCCAGGAGGAGCCTGAAGATCATCCTGCAAAGAAAAGACAAGGCTACTTACCTGAGGAAATAGAGGAAATGTTCCTGAAAAGAAAAAGGAAGAGGAAAAAAATTGAAAATACAAGTTATCCAGGACGATGAGAGCCTAATTTTTGATCATGTAAGTCCATATATTCTAATTTTTGAGTGTGGGGCGGATGACTCTGGTTTTCTGGACGGAGGGAAGGCCAGAGCACTTGAGGTTCACCGCCTTTGGCGGTGAATTTCTAATCTTTAACCCCTGACGAGCCAGTGCCCCCTTGTCAGTCTGGTGCCGGGGTTTGAAGCCCCACTTCCTGCCATGCTGTAGAAGAAAAGATCTTTTCGCAGACATGATGTTTTGGACTATACATGCCTCTCAAGTCACCTAGCCCTAAACCTAACCTCAGTGAAGAAGTGAGAAAAACCTATTCTGAGAGGATTTTTGGAGGACAAATGACTGAAGAGGAAAAAGAAAAATTGTTTGTACAAGCTGGGTGATTTCCTTACCTGTTTGGACCTCATCTTGGTGAGGGGGGGTGTGCTCCCACTCCTAAAAACAATAAGTGAGAATATATTTCAAAGAGCCATAAAGCTACGGACAATTTCGGAAAAGCATGGATCCACAGCCATTCAGGAGCAAAACAAAGGCTAACTCCGCCCACCTGCTCTATTTAACAGGACCTGCTTCTCTCAACTCACTCACTCACCTTGCAGCCCTGTCATACGGAGGCACAATAACACAGGAGGCAATCAGACCAGGATTTATGGACAAAGGATTTTTATTCCATCCAAGCGCTCATGTACAAGGGATATACAAACAAAGATTGCTCAGTTCAGCACCTGAAGAAGGACCAGAAAGTCCGAAATATCGCGCATTATTCTGGGCAACAAGTGATTCCAGGAGGAGCCTGAAGATCATCCTGCAAAGAAAAGACAAGGCTACTTACCTGAGGAAATAGAGGAAATGTTCCTGAAAAGAAAAAGGAAGAGGAAAAAAATTGAAAATACAAGTTATCCAGGACGATGAGAGCCTAATTTTTGATCATGTAAGTCCATATATTCTAATTTTTGAGTGTGGGGCGGATGACTCTGGTTTTCTGGACGGAGGGAAGGCCAGAGCACTTGAGGTTCACCGCCTTTGGCGGTGAATTTCTAATCTTTAACCCCTGACGAGCCAGTGCCCCCTTGTCAGTCTGGTGCCGGGGTTTGAAGCCCCACTTCCTGCCATGCTGTAGAAGAAAAGATCTTTTCGCAGACATGATGTTTTGGACTATACATGCCTCTCAAGTCACCTAGCCCTAAACCTAACCTCAGTGAAGAAGTGAGAAAAACCTATTCTGAGAGGATTTTTGGAGGACAAATGACTGAAGAGGAAAAAGAAAAATTGTTTGTACAAGCTGGGTGATTTCCTTACCTGTTTGGACCTCATCTTGGTGAGGGGGGGTGTGCTCCCACTCCTAAAAACAATAAGTGAGAATATATTTCAAAGAGCCATAAAGCTACGGACAATTTCGGAAAAGCATGGATCCACAGCCATTCAGGAGCAAAACAAAGGCTAACTCCGCCCACCTGCTCTATTTAACAGGACCTGCTTCTCTCAACTCACTCACTCACCTTGCAGCCCTGTCATACGGAGGCACAATAACACAGGAGGCAATCAGACCAGGATTTATGGACAAAGGATTTTTATTCCATCCAAGCGCTCATGTACAAGGGATATACAAACAAAGATTGCTCAGTTCAGCACCTGAAGAAGGACCAGAAAGTCCGAAATATCGCGCATTATTCTGGGCAACAAGTGATTCCAGGAGGAGCCTGAAGATCATCCTGCAAAGAAAAGACAAGGCTACTTACCTGAGGAAATAGAGGAAATGTTCCTGAAAAGAAAAAGGAAGAGGAAAAAAATTGAAAATACAAGTTATCCAGGACGATGAGAGCCTAATTTTTGATCATGTAAGTCCATATATTCTAATTTTTGAGTGTGGGGCGGATGACTCTGGTTTTCTGGACGGAGGGAAGGCCAGAGCACTTGAGGTTCACCGCCTTTGGCGGTGAATTTCTAATCTTTAACCCCTGACGAGCCAGTGCCCCCTTGTCAGTCTGGTGCCGGGGTTTGAAGCCCCACTTCCTGCCATGCTGTAGAAGAAAAGATCTTTTCGCAGACATGATGTTTTGGACTATACATGCCTCTCAAGTCACCTAGCCCTAAACCTAACCTCAGTGAAGAAGTGAGAAAAACCTATTCTGAGAGGATTTTTGGAGGACAAATGACTGAAGAGGAAAAAGAAAAATTGTTTGTACAAGCTGGGTGATTTCCTTACCTGTTTGGACCTCATCTTGGTGAGGGGGGGTGTGCTCCCACTCCTAAAAACAATAAGTGAGAATATATTTCAAAGAGCCATAAAGCTACGGACAATTTCGGAAAAGCATGGATCCACAGCCATTCAGGAGCAAAACAAAGGCTAACTCCGCCCACCTGCTCTATTTAACAGGACCTGCTTCTCTCAACTCACTCACTCACCTTGCAGCCCTGTCATACGGAGGCACAATAACACAGGAGGCAATCAGACCAGGATTTATGGACAAAGGATTTTTATTCCATCCAAGCGCTCATGTACAAGGGATATACAAACAAAGATTGCTCAGTTCAGCACCTGAAGAAGGACCAGAAAGTCCGAAATATCGCGCATTATTCTGGGCAACAAGTGATTCCAGGAGGAGCCTGAAGATCATCCTGCAAAGAAAAGACAAGGCTACTTACCTGAGGAAATAGAGGAAATGTTCCTGAAAAGAAAAAGGAAGAGGAAAAAAATTGAAAATACAAGTTATCCAGGACGATGAGAGCCTAATTTTTGATCATGTAAGTCCATATATTCTAATTTTTGAGTGTGGGGCGGATGACTCTGGTTTTCTGGACGGAGGGAAGGCCAGAGCACTTGAGGTTCACCGCCTTTGGCGGTGAATTTCTAATCTTTAAACCCTAACCCTAACCCTAACCCTAACCCCTAACCCTAACCCTAACCCTAACCCCTAACCCCTAACCCTAACCCTAACCCTAACCCTAACCCCTAACCCTAACCCTAACCCTAACCCTAACCCCTAACCCTAACCCTAACCCTAACCTTCTGGAATACACACCTCAAAAGACAACCCTTCTCCTTGGAAAACATCAACCTTTTTAAAAAAAAAAAAAAAAAAAAAAAAAAAATTTAAACATGGTCCCATCCTTACATTTTTCATTGTTTTACTTATTGGAACCTTTTGAACCTTTGGAAAAAATAAAAATTATTGTTTTTTATATAATTTTTTAACTTTTTTATAAAAAATACTTTATTATTTCTTTTCTACTTTTGTGGATAATTCTGCTTCCCTATTTCCCCAAACAAATCCCTTTCAATAACCCACCACGTCATGCCTTCCCCCCCCCCCCTTTATTTTCTCCCTTTCTTTTTTCTTTTTTTTGAACACTGACTCTCCATCCATCCTTGCTTCACACCACACACTCCAAGGTATTAGATCCGCCTACACCATCACAATTACATTACACACTTCAGGGATTTTTATCCCAGTTACACATCACTGACACAAGTTCTTCCCCTCCTTTTCACACTCTCTCTTTGATCCCCAAATTTCCTTCCTATACACCACACACTTCAAGGTCTAAAACCCATCTACACCAATGCAATTACACTACCTACTCAAGGGTTGAACCCTAAGGACACCTTACTGACGCACTCAACATTCCTTCTTCCCCTCCCCCCCCCCTTTTTTCCCCTTCCCCCCATAAACACCCCCCCCCCCCTGAATTTAATTAGATCCTGATACCTATTTTCAACAACCTATGAACATAGCGCCCTACCCTGTACCCCTCTTCTAACCCTAACCCTTTAGCACAACCCCAACCCCCACCCCTAATCTTAATTAGACTCCACACCCTATCTTTTTTGTTTTTTTTTTTTTTTTTTTTTTTTTTTACATCACCATTACCACTAAACCCTAACCCTTTATCCCTTTTCTAACCCTAACCACAGTAACTTTCCAAATTTCACTCCAATAGGCACTGACATTCACAGGGTCACTTACAAAGTACCCAAGTACATACATAAGGGAGATACTGGCGATTGCTGGGCCCAAACACCACACAGCACATCTCAAATCACCAGACACCATACACTACTGACGAGGCACCTGTGGCTGTCCGTTACCTCGACTGAACAGGAGTGAGTGTGCAACCCCCACCCCCTAGAGATCTCAAGGCCGCCAGGCTGACCTCTTTGGGGCTCCAGTTTCGCTTCGCGAAACTGTCGCAAAAACCTAACCCTAACCCTAACCCTTACCCTAACCCTAACCCTAACCCTAACCAACCCTAACCCTAACCCTAACCCTAACCCTAACCCCTAACCCTAACCCCTAACCCTAACCCTAACCCTAACCCCTAACCCTAACCCCTAACCCTAACCCTAACCCTAACCCCTAACCCTAACCCCTAACCCTAACCCTAACCCTAACCCTAACCTTTGCCTAACCCTCTCTTCCCTCCATTTTGATGAGAAGACGCATGCATGGAGCTGATCCTCGTCAGTATGTTCGCTTCTCATGTTTTTTGTTAAGCCAGCCTGAAGAAGACTAAGTTTGTTCGAAACGTTGCAACCTTGGCTTGTATTATTTTTTTTATTAAACCGAAGTTGATCGGTAAAATCACGTTTCCTAGTTTATTATTAGCATAGCCTCCCAGTATTAGCATAGCTTGTTAGCCACGTGTGACGGAGGTACCTTCTGCAACGGGCCGAATTACACAAGGACCACAGTAAGCCATGCCACCGCGCCCACACGACGACGGATGGATACTGGTGCAGTCCAGAGGAGGCAGACGGAGGGAACGGGCCTATGAACGCGACAGGCCACAGAACAGACGTGCAGCTGCGGATTTTTCCAGCTACCCACGCCGAGACGGACGGCGATCTTATGCGGACGTCACCAGGGAGGGAGCCCATTTTCTGGAGCCGGCCTTCTACGGCAGACAGCAGGTGAGACATCGCCCTGCACCGCAGCCGTTCTATAGCGGGCCGCGCTACCCATTTCAAAATGGCGCTCAACGTGCGCCAAGACCTAGACCACGCGGTCCCTCCAACCAAAATGGCCGCTACGTCTTTGTACCAGCAGGTGCTCGGAATGAAGCCCCCCCCCACAGGGTACAGTCTAATGACCCTGATTTTACAGAGAAGGTGCGTGTAATGAACAGACTGATTAAAGCTGTACACCACCTCACCAATGTGTCCAGAGAGGCTCATCCTCCCTCCCTGGACAAAATAACAAACAATCTAGCTACAATTATCAAACCAGCATCCCCAAATCTACAAACACAGACTTTGATTGACGGCAATGCTAGAAATTGGGCCTTCACTACCGTTCTCATCCTCAGAGAGCATTATCAAAAGAACATTGACTCTGAAATGCAAAAGCTCACCCAGTTTCCTTCACCGGACTGGAGAGGCCCCTTTGAAATAGCCACAACGTGGGCGAAACGTAATTTAGGCAGACGCCTGAGACAGGATACAATAGACCGTGCCCAGGCGGTCATCATTGCCAGGACGACAGAAACAGCACCTCCTGCTCCTCTTCCTGCTGCTGCCGTTTCTTCTCTCCCAACGCAGACAGCTGACCAGACAGCAGAAGAGGACCCACATGCTGTGATTGAGCTGGCTCCATCATCACCTCCAGTGAACCAGCCTCCCTCCACGAGACCACCGAGCCCAGCTGCAGCACAGCCACCCCCTTCACCACAAAGCAGCAGTCATCAGATCACCACGATCGCCGAAATCCACGCAGCGCCTCCACCTGCGCCAATCTCCCGGGTTTCAGTGGAGACCATGACAGAACCACAACAGGAGGACTGGTCACCTCTGTTTGACCTTGAGGAGGCAAGTGAAACAGAACTTTCTCCTCCCACATCCCCGTCTCGTTTTTCTCCTGTAATCCCTCTTCCACCACGCATAAATCGCTCTCAAATAAGCTCTACGGCAGAAAGTGTCGTACGAGTTCTCGACATGCAGAAGGCTGACTCTGAAGCCGAAGAGGAAATCACTCTGGAGCCAGAACCAGCAGATGAGCAGATCACAGCGCTGAGCCAGAGAAAAGGAAGCCAACGCTCCTCCCACAGAGAAGGGAGTCCTCCTCCTCCTCCCGTCCAAACCAGCACCATGGAGAGCAGAGGGTACCACACACTCACCCCTGCCACTCTCTCCAAGCTGAGATCCAGCGTGCAGTCCAGACTAGCCGTTGAGCGAGCAGAGCAGACGACAACTTCTGCAGCAGAAATGCAGGTGTGTGCTCCAACACGACACGACAACACACCCCGCAAATTTACAGAGTGGCACCTGCACATACATCAGAAGAAGGTCATCATAGGAGACTCAAACATCAGCCGCCTCCCACCTTTCAAAGGTGGAAATGTACAATTGGACAGTTTTCCTGGCGCCAGATGGCATCATGCAGAATTTCTCCTGAAGACGGCCACCTTCCAGACGGAACCAGAGGTTCTCCTGCTATCCTTTGGCCTCAACAACAGATCCCAGAGGGATAAAAAAGCTCCAGTCAAAGAGATGATCAAAGCCCTGACGGTGGCAGGACAGAGATTCCCAGACGCCACGATCCTCGTCCCTCACGTCAGTTTTTCACCTCACCTTTCACCAGATGAAAAAGTCGTCCTTATCCATTTAAATCAACACATCCAAGAACTGACAGACTACATCCCCCCACTCAGTGGCTTCTTTGAGACCCAAACTGACAGCATCCACTGGACGGCAGCTACCGCGAAGAGGATTCTGGAACACTGGGCTTCGTGGTTAAACTGAAGCTCCCTCTAAGCCTCTCACAGAGGGAGGGGAAAGATGGAGTCATGAATCTATGTGATAACTTTGTTCTTTCTCTTACACAGCTTTCCCTGCTGAGCAGAGGTCTTACTTTCATCCCTTCCAAATGTAACAGTAAGAATTTGACCTTTCAATCCAGACATGATTTACAGGAGTACCATCGCAGAATTAAGTTAACTGTTCACTATAAGGACAAAAGCAGCATCCAACCTCAGCCATTCACACTGAAATCTGACTGGACACCCCCATCTGCTACTCTCCCACCACAAATTAACCGTTTAATAGACCAGGATATTTCATACTTTGAGAATGATTTTAAAATCATTCATAACACTACAAATTTGAATGGGGAGGAAACCAAAGCTTTGAAAGAATTAGCCCAAAATAAGGATATAGTTATTAAACCAGCTGATAAGGGCAGTCTAACAGTAATTATGGATAAAAAAGATTATTTATATGAAGGTTACAGACAGTTAAATGATGTAACTTATTATCATAAACTCAATAAACCCATTTATTTAGATACAATCCCCCTAGTAGATACAATTATTAATAATTTATTGAAAAAGAAATTTATTAATAAAAAACAAAAAACTTACCTGCAGGGCAACTCGCAACCGAGGCCCAGACGGTTTTATATGTTACCCAAAATCCATAAAGATCCCCAAAAATGGACCGTTCCATCTAAAATTCCTCCTGGCAGACCCATTGTTTCAGACTGTGAAAGTGAAACCTATTATACAGCAGAATATTTGGATTTTTTTCTGAATCCGTTATCTAATAAACATGACAGTTACCTTAAAGATACATATCATTTTATTGAAAAAATCAAACAACTAGTAATCCCAGCAGACTCCTTTCTGTTTACTATGGATATTGATAGCTTATATACCAATATTGATCACAAAGAGGGCATTGACAGTATTAAAAGAATTTTTCAAAAATACCCGGACAAAAAACGGCCAGATAAAGAATTACTCCAATTATTAGAGATTAATTTAAACAGAAATGATTTTGAATTTAATGGGGAATTTTTTGTTCAAATTAAGGGCACAGCTATGGGGAAGAAATTTGCACCGGCTTATGCCAATATTTTCATGGCAGAGTGGGAATCATCTGCATTACAGAAATGTGCTTTAAAGCCGCTCTGTTATTACAGGTACCTCGACGACATCTGGGGCGTGTGGACGCACTCTGAGCAGGAGTTTGGAACCTTCCTGGGGACTCTCAACAGCCACAACCCTTCCATCAAACTAAAATCAACATGCCACGCCTCTTCAGTCGACTTTCTAGACACAACCACATTTAAGGGAAGTGACTTTCACACCACACACAAATTGGACATTAAAGTTTATTTTAAACCCACAGACACACATGCACTGTTACATAAAACCAGTTTTCATCCCAAACACACATTTGCAGGTCTGGTTAAATCCCAGCTGCTCCGCTTCCACAGAATCTGCACCCAACAGGCAGACTTTAAAAAGGCCACCAAAATTCTTTTTTCGGCATTATACACAAGGGGTTATTCCCGCACCTTTCTAAGAAAGTGTTTTAAGTCATTTCAACAAATTAAAACTATTGATACATCCCCCCTTTTACCCATCGTCACAACATATTCGGCAGCCACGTGCAGGATGGTGAGAGTCCTCAGGAGGAACTTCCGGGATCTTGTTCAGGACCAGGGTCTGCTCAAGGAGCATAGATTTCTACCAGCCTATAGGAGGAATAAAAATCTCAAAGACATTTTAATTAGAGCCAAACTTCCCCCCCCTACACCACCCAAATCCAGAGCACTCACCTCTTTTTTCAAACACTTGGATTGGATATGCAGCCACCACAACAAAAATGTGTTTCCGTCTCTATGCAGGGGGAGCCCCCACTCTCAAAACTGCATTTATGTTATCACCTGCTCCACCTGTGGGATACAGTACGTTGGGGAGACTGGAAACACTCTCTTAGTTAGATTCACCCAACACAGACACAACATCACAAAACACAAAAACACAGACACTTACCTGGTCCAACATTTCATTTCCCATGGATGGGATTCAGTTAATGCAACGATCGTGCAGATGAATCCCAGATGGTCAACCCCAGAGAGAAGGAGACAGGAGAGAAATTGGATCTCCAAATTAGACACCCTCCATCCTAGAGGCCTGAATGAGAAAAAAACACCATTATTCTAATTAGAGACACTTAACCGTTCTTCCCTATTTCGGCCAGCAGAGGGAGTTGCTAAACAGTCCCTCTCCATCACCAGATTTTTTCACCCCCTGTAAATTCTTTTTCCAGAATCTATTTTCATATGGCCCTGCCCCAAAGATTTTTAATCCTAACCCTAACCAAATTGAACCTGAGAGCCCTAAACCTAATTAAATTGTGATTGAATAAAATAATTGATTCCATATTACCCAGAGGGGAGAGCGAGATCTGAGTCGGGACAGAAATGGTCCGTGCACGAGGGCTCCAGGCGTACAGCTTGGAACCCTCGCCCCAACCCTAACACCTAACCCCTAACCCTAACCCTAACCCTAACCCTAACCCCTAACCCTAACCCTAACCCCTAACCCTAACCCCTAACCCTAACCCTAACCCTAACCCTAACCCTAACCTTTGCCTAACCCTAATTTTCGAGCACCCCCCGTTTAACCCTTACCCCTGGGCTTAACCCTAATCCTAACCAGAACCCCTTGTTCTGCTCTAATCCTAATCAAAACTCCATCAGGATAACATTCAATTATAACCTATAAAGCTGGGCGAGCAATCTGTTTTCCCCACATACTTCATTTATTTATTTATCCCAAACAAGGATCCTATTTGAGTCTGAGGGAGGATGACCTCTGGACTGGGTTCCAAGATGGCCCGAGCATTAAAATCACGCCGCCTTTGGCGGCGCGATTTTCAGTCGACTTCCCCTAACGAGCCAGTGCCCTTCACCCTGGTCCATTGTGACTCTTCTCTCTCTCTCTCCCCATTGAGAACAGGACAATGCAGTAATGAACATACTTCCTCACTGTAATTGTTTGATTGCATTACAATTGGTTGAATTCTCAGTCTGGAAGTGCTATAAAGTTCATTTTTTATTGGTCATAAATATTATAAACTTCGAATTTATGGGTTAGGAGGATTTCAATCTTCATATGTGCAGGTTTTCATTGTTTTTTCAAAAAAACGTCATTGCAGTTTTCAGTTCCTCCACAAGGAGGCTTCACATCTGTTGAGTGCTTGTTTTGTTCGATGCCGGTTTTCTCCACAAGGAGGCTCCTCACCCACTGAGGCTGCGCGAGGCTCGGCAGCAGAGCCTATAGCTCAGAGCACACTTGAACTGCGTCACTGCTGGTTGCTCCTGCCGCGAGCTCTTCACAGTTGTAAGTTTTCGACACTTTTAGCAAGCCAGACCTGACGAAGGTTCGACACAGAACCGAAACGTTGTTTTTTAGGCTTGTTTCTCTGTATTTTTTGTCAAGTTGGACAATAAAAACAGATTTTTTCGTCGAAAAACGTCTTCTCCTTCATTAGCATAAGCCCCTTAAGCTACGGTCCTAGCAAAGGGTTCTTTTGAAGCTGTTGTTTTTTTCACGGAGAAAATCCGGCCGCAAGATGGCGCTTCGCTATGAAGATGACGATTGGACCGTGGTTCGCTACAACAGGGGCAGACGAAGATTTCGCCCGGTAAACAACCGCCAGCTTCCGGCTCCGCGCTGGGGGAGCTACCCTCGGAGAGATGGAAGCCGCAGCTACGCTTCGGTGGTAAGGGGCAACAGAAGAGACGATGAGCTGGACTTTTACCATCAACAGCGAAATAATCGATCTTATGGTTGGCGTTATAACAACCGTAATGCACCCCGCAACGCCCCCGCTCCGCGTTACTGGACCGGACCTCAGAACCGTGAGTACCGCGGCCCCAGACAATCTCGCTGGTTTTCTAATGTAAACACCAGAGCACGTCAAATGAACCAGCCTCAAGAAAGACAATCAGATGATCCGGACTTTGTTGGAAAAGTCCGCATAATTCATAGACTCATTAAAGCCGTGCATCATTTGCAGAACGTCACCCAGGAGAAGCTTCCTCCTTCCCTGGACAGAATTACACAGAATCTGGCCACAGTAATAAAACCAGCGAACCCCACCAGAACAACACTGACTCTGATTGAGGGCAACGCTAAATACTGGGCTCATAACACGACTCTAATTCTGCGTGATCATTACACTGACAATATTGATGAGGAAGTCCAGAGACTGTCCAAGTTTCCTATAATGGACTGGGCAGCCCCCTTTGACATTGCGTCCTCCTGGGCCAAAAGGAATTTGGGCCCCCGCATAAAACAGGAGACGCTTGATCATGCTCACGCTGTCATTGTGGCTAAGTTAGCAGATCTCACCAAAGATGATGCTCCTGCGGATGCTGCTGCTCCGGCTGCCGCTGCTCCGGCTGCTGCTGTTCCGACTGCTGCTGCTGCTGCACCCCCACAAGATGAGGCCCCAGCTGCAGGCCAGTCCAGACCACCACAAGATGCTGCAACAGCTCATCTGCTGGACGTTCAACCTCTGCTCACTGAGGCACGAAGGTCAGTTCCTACGTCTGCAGCACCACAGAGGATTGAGGTGAGGGCAGAAATACACTCTCCACCTAGAGATGCCACACCATCCCGCAATTCTGTGGGAGTGATGACAGAACCTCCACAAAACGATTGGCTTCTGGACTTCACCCTGTACCAGCCATCAGCTGACAGCCCCCCGGAGGCCACACAGCTCAGCCCTGAGTTTGAGGTCCTTCCCAAAGCTCAAAGAGCTTCAAAAACGCTCCAAAGAAAAGAAGAGGACTCCCCTGGTGAGGGCACCAGCCACGCCAGAGCTGCTTCACCTCCCAGTGACCTCAGTCAGATCCTGCTGGACCTCTCATCAATAGAGTCCAGTCCCTCCCCCTCTCCTCTCAGAGGGGATTCACCTGTGCTCAGTGATGCACCTGCTAGAAAGGCTCTGACCAAACTGAAGCATCTTCCAGCTCCCTCCACAGACAGACTGCAGTCTAGTGTCCAGACTCGCTTCCAACTGGACAACCCTGCGGACAGCCTCTCACTCCTTTTTCCACGGAGTCCTGCAAAGAAGGTGTGTGAACCCACCAGGCACCCCACTACGAACAGAAAGCTGCAGGAGTGGACGCTCCACATTCGGGAGAAGAACATCATCCTGGGGGACTCCAACATCTGCGGCTTTTTCGACTTCACACCAGATGACGTGCAGATCGACAGCTACCCAGGCGCCAGATGGAATCATGCGGAGTTCCTGCTCCAGAATGCCACCCAGGAGACAGCGGTCGATAAAATGATCCTGTCTTTTGGGATTAACAACAGGTCACAGAGGGACAGAAGAGCAGCCCTTCTGGACGTCAGAAGAGCGCTGGAGGTGGCTCAGGAAAGTTTTCCTAATGCACACATTTATGTCCCTGCTATTAACTTCTCTGGAGCTCTCCAAGAACAGGATAAGGTCACTCTCCAGGCTATTAATAACTACATCACGAGTCTGGACCACCACATCCCTCCTCTCCCAGATGACCAGTTCTCCACTCAGGAGGACAACATCCATTGGAGCCCGGACACAGCCAGAGCAATGCTCCAGCACTGGTTGCAGTGGGTAAACTAAATGTTCCCTTAAGCCTGCTTCGACAGGAAGGGAATAAGGGTGTCATTAACCTATGTAAGAAATTTGTCCTTTCTAATGCACAACTCTCTCTACTCAGCAGAGGCTTAACCTTCATCCCAACTAGAGGCCAAAATAGATATTCTAAATTTCAGTGTAGAAATGATATCCAAGAATATCACAGACGATTAAAATTAAAACTATATTACAAAGATAAAGAAATTTCAAAATCACAACCTTTTACTCCAAAATCAGAGTGGTCACCTGCATTGGGGCAGCTCCCAACCCAGGTGCGCACACTCATTCAAAATGACATAGATTACTTTGAGCATAATTTCAAAAAAACATACATCAAACCAAATTTAACCAGGGATGAAGAGAAGGCTTTGAAAGAGTTGTGCAGCAATGTTGACATTATCATTAAACCTGCTGATAAGGGAAGTGCTGTGGTGATTATGGACAAAAAGGATTATTTAAAGGAGGGCTACAGACAGTTGAATGACAAAACCTATTATTCTAAGCTAAAACAACCCATTTATATGGAAACAATCCCCTCAGTTGAAAAAATGATCAAAACCTTGTATGAAAAGAAATTTATTAATGCTAAACAAAGAAATTATCTAATGGGCCCCCCTCAGCCAAGAGCTAGGCTCTTTTACACGCTCCCAAAAATTCATAAAGACCCGCAGAAGTGGAGCGTCCCTTTCCAGATCCCTCCAGGTAGACCTATAGTTTCTGACTGTGACAGCGAGACGTACCGCACAGCAGAATTTATAGATCACTACCTTAATCCTTTGTCCATTAAACATGACAGTTACATTAAAGACACCTATGATTTTATTGACAAAGTGAAACAATTAGTCATTCCACAGGATTCAATTTTATTCACCATGGACATTGACAGTCTTTATACAAACATAGACATAGAGGAGGGAATTCAGTCCATCAGAAACTGTTTTTTCAAGTATCCAGATCACAGAAGGCCTGACAAGGAGCTGCTGCAACTGTTACAAATCAACTTGAGAAGAAATGATTTCATGTTTAATGATGATTTTTTCTTACAAATCAAAGGTACTGCCATGGGTAAGAAATTTGCTCCAGCATATGCAAATATTTTTATGGCAGAATGGGAAACTTCAGCCCTGCAAAAATGTTCATTGAAACCACTGTGTTATTTCAGATACCTGGATGACATTTGGGGAGTATGGACCCATTCTGAGCGAGAGTTTGAGATGTTTCTGAGGACACTCAACAGCCACAATCCATCCATAAAGCTAAAATCCACTAGCCATAAAACATCTGTGGATTTTTTGGACACTACAACATTTAAAGGTGATAATTTCCACATCACTCACCAATTGGACATCAAAGTCTTTTTCAAACCCACAGACACACATGCTCTCCTACACAAAACCAGTTTTCATCCAAGACACACCTTTGCTGGATTAATCAAATCGCAGCTCTTAAGATTTCACAGAATCAGCAGTCAACCATCTGATTTCAGGCAATCCACAAAAATACTGTTTGCATCCCTGGCCACTAGAGGGTATTCTCGGTCCTTCTTAAGAAAGTGCTTTAAATCCTTTCTTGAAACCAGACCCATCAATCTTTCACCCATCATGCCAGTTATTGTCACGTATTCTCCCTTCTCCCTGAAGCTGTTGAGGGTCATCAGAACAAACTTTCAGATTCTCGCTCAGGAGACCACAGTTCTGAAAGACCACACAATCATTTCAGCCTTCAGAAGGAATCAGAATCTTGGTGATCATTTAGTGAAGGCGAAAGTTTCCTCTTCTAAGCAAACCTCATCCAGGAGTCACTCACAGTTTTTCAGGCAAAAAAAGTGGCTCCAAAGTTTTTATAACCACAATGTTTACCCCTCATCATCAAGGGGCACTCCGCACTCTAAGAACTGTGTTTATTTGATCACCTGTCTGAAATGTGGGTTGCAGTATGTGGGGGAAACAGGAAACTCCATATTGATCAGGTTCACCCAACACAGATATAATATACTCAAGCACAAAAACACCCACACACATTTAGTTTCTCACTTCATCTCCCATGGATGGGATTCTGTAAGTGCGTCAGTAATTGAAACTAACCCCAGATGGACAACAGCTCAGAGACGCAGAGCTGAACGGATTTGGATCACAAGACTTGAAACCACACATCCAAAAGGGCTCAATCAGAAGGGCCCTTAATAACCTCAACACTTTTATTCATTATTCATTTAGTTCGATATCTCAAATTTAACACCCCCCCCCCCTTCTCCTAACCCTAACCCTTTGACCTTTGCCTAACCCTAATTTTCGAGCACCCCCCGTTTAACCCTTACCCCTGGGCTTAACCCTAATCCTAACCAGAACCCCTTGTTCTGCTCTAATCCTAATCAAAACTCCATCAGGATAACATTCAATTATAACCTATAAAGCTGGGCGAGCAATCTGTTTTCCCCACATACTTCATTTATTTATTTATCCCAAACAAGGATCCTATTTGAGTCTGAGGGAGGATGACCTCTGGACTGGGTTCCAAGATGGCCCGAGCATTAAAATCACGCCGCCTTTGGCGGCGCGATTTTCAGTCGACTTCCCCTAACGAGCCAGTGCCCTTCACCCTGGTCCATTGTGACTCTTCTCTCTCTCTCTCCCCATTGAGAACAGGACAATGCAGTAATGAACATACTTCCTCACTGTAATTGTTTGATTGCATTACAATTGGTTGAATTCTCAGTCTGGAAGTGCTATAAAGTTCATTTTTTATTGGTCATAAATATTATAAACTTCGAATTTATGGGTTAGGAGGATTTCAATCTTCATATGTGCAGGTTTTCATTGTTTTTTCAAAAAAACGTCATTGCAGTTTTCAGTTCCTCCACAAGGAGGCTTCACATCTGTTGAGTGCTTGTTTTGTTCGATGCCGGTTTTCTCCACAAGGAGGCTCCTCACCCACTGAGGCTGCGCGAGGCTCGGCAGCAGAGCCTATAGCTCAGAGCACACTTGAACTGCGTCACTGCTGGTTGCTCCTGCCGCGAGCTCTTCACAGTTGTAAGTTTTCGACACTTTTAGCAAGCCAGACCTGACGAAGGTTCGACACAGAACCGAAACGTTGTTTTTTAGGCTTGTTTCTCTGTATTTTTTGTCAAGTTGGACAATAAAAACAGATTTTTTCGTCGAAAAACGTCTTCTCCTTCATTAGCATAAGCCCCTTAAGCTACGGTCCTAGCAAAGGGTTCTTTTGAAGCTGTTGTTTTTTTCACGGAGAAAATCCGGCCGCAAGATGGCGCTTCGCTATGAAGATGACGATTGGACCGTGGTTCGCTACAACAGGGGCAGACGAAGATTTCGCCCGGTAAACAACCGCCAGCTTCCGGCTCCGCGCTGGGGGAGCTACCCTCGGAGAGATGGAAGCCGCAGCTACGCTTCAGTGGTAAGGGGCAACAGAAGAGACGATGAGCTGGACTTTTACCATCAACAGCGAAATAATCGATCTTATGGTTGGCGTTATAACAACCGTAATGCACCCCGCAACGCCCCCGCTCCGCGTTACTGGACCGGACCTCAGAACCGTGAGTACCGCGGCCCCAGACAATCTCGCTGGTTTTCTAATGTAAACACCAGAGCACGTCAAATGAACCAGCCTCAAGAAAGACAATCAGATGATCCGGACTTTGTTGGAAAAGTCCGCATAATTCATAGACTCATTAAAGCCGTGCATCATTTGCAGAACGTCACCCAGGAGAAGCTTCCTCCTTCCCTGGACAGAATTACACAGAATCTGGCCACAGTAATAAAACCAGCGAACCCCACCAGAACAACACTGACTCTGATTGAGGGCAACGCTAAATACTGGGCTCATAACACGACTCTAATTCTGCGTGATCATTACACTGACAATATTGATGAGGAAGTCCAGAGACTGTCCAAGTTTCCTATAATGGACTGGGCAGCCCCCTTTGACATTGCGTCCTCCTGGGCCAAAAGGAATTTGGGCCCCCGCATAAAACAGGAGACGCTTGATCATGCTCACGCTGTCATTGTGGCTAAGTTAGCAGATCTCACCAAAGATGATGCTCCTGCGGATGCTGCTGCTCCGGCTGCCGCTGCTCCGGCTGCTGCTGTTCCGACTGCTGCTGCTGCTGCACCCCCACAAGATGAGGCCCCAGCTGCAGGCCAGTCCAGACCACCACAAGATGCTGCAACAGCTCATCTGCTGGACGTTCAACCTCTGCTCACTGAGGCACGAAGGTCAGTTCCTACGTCTGCAGCACCACAGAGGATTGAGGTGAGGGCAGAAATACACTCTCCACCTAGAGATGCCACACCATCCCGCAATTCTGTGGGAGTGATGACAGAACCTCCACAAAACGATTGGCTTCTGGACTTCACCCTGTACCAGCCATCAGCTGACAGCCCCCCGGAGGCCACACAGCTCAGCCCTGAGTTTGAGGTCCTTCCCAAAGCTCAAAGAGCTTCAAAAACGCTCCAAAGAAAAGAAGAGGACTCCCCTGGTGAGGGCACCAGCCACGCCAGAGCTGCTTCACCTCCCAGTGACCTCAGTCAGATCCTGCTGGACCTCTCATCAATAGAGTCCAGTCCCTCCCCCTCTCCTCTCAGAGGGGATTCACCTGTGCTCAGTGATGCACCTGCTAGAAAGGCTCTGACCAAACTGAAGCATCTTCCAGCTCCCTCCACAGACAGACTGCAGTCTAGTGTCCAGACTCGCTTCCAACTGGACAACCCTGCGGACAGCCTCTCACTCCTTTTTCCACGGAGTCCTGCAAAGAAGGTGTGTGAACCCACCAGGCACCCCACTACGAACAGAAAGCTGCAGGAGTGGACGCTCCACATTCGGGAGAAGAACATCATCCTGGGGGACTCCAACATCTGCGGCTTTTTCGACTTCACACCAGATGACGTGCAGATCGACAGCTACCCAGGCGCCAGATGGAATCATGCGGAGTTCCTGCTCCAGAATGCCACCCAGGAGACAGCGGTCGATAAAATGATCCTGTCTTTTGGGATTAACAACAGGTCACAGAGGGACAGAAGAGCAGCCCTTCTGGACGTCAGAAGAGCGCTGGAGGTGGCTCAGGAAAGTTTTCCTAATGCACACATTTATGTCCCTGCTATTAACTTCTCTGGAGCTCTCCAAGAACAGGATAAGGTCACTCTCCAGGCTATTAATAACTACATCACGAGTCTGGACCACCACATCCCTCCTCTCCCAGATGACCAGTTCTCCACTCAGGAGGACAACATCCATTGGAGCCCGGACACAGCCAGAGCAATGCTCCAGCACTGGTTGCAGTGGGTAAACTAAATGTTCCCTTAAGCCTGCTTCGACAGGAAGGGAATAAGGGTGTCATTAACCTATGTAAGAAATTTGTCCTTTCTAATGCACAACTCTCTCTACTCAGCAGAGGCTTAACCTTCATCCCAACTAGAGGCCAAAATAGATATTCTAAATTTCAGTGTAGAAATGATATCCAAGAATATCACAGACGATTAAAATTAAAACTATATTACAAAGATAAAGAAATTTCAAAATCACAACCTTTTACTCCAAAATCAGAGTGGTCACCTGCATTGGGGCAGCTCCCAACCCAGGTGCGCACACTCATTCAAAATGACAGATTACTTTGAGCATAATTTCAAAAAAACATACATCAAACCAAATTTAACCAGGGATGAAGAGAAGGCTTTGAAAGAGTTGTGCAGCAATGTTGACATTATCATTAAACCTGCTGATAAGGGAAGTGCTGTGGTGATTATGGACAAAAAGGATTATTTAAAGGAGGGCTACAGACAGTTGAATGACAAAACCTATTATTCTAAGCTAAAACAACCCATTTATATGGAAACAATCCCCTCAGTTGAAAAAATGATCAAAACCTTGTATGAAAAGAAATTTATTAATGCTAAACAAAGAAATTATCTAATGGGCCCCCCTCAGCCAAGAGCTAGGCTCTTTTACACGCTCCCAAAAATTCATAAAGACCCGCAGAAGTGGAGCGTCCCTTTCCAGATCCCTCCAGGTAGACCTATAGTTTCTGACTGTGACAGCGAGACGTACCGCACAGCAGAATTTATAGATCACTACCTTAATCCTTTGTCCATTAAACATGACAGTTACATTAAAGACACCTATGATTTTATTGACAAAGTGAAACAATTAGTCATTCCACAGGATTCAATTTTATTCACCATGGACATTGACAGTCTTTATACAAACATAGACATAGAGGAGGGAATTCAGTCCATCAGAAACTGTTTTTTCAAGTATCCAGATCACAGAAGGCCTGACAAGGAGCTGCTGCAACTGTTACAAATCAACTTGAGAAGAAATGATTTCATGTTTAATGATGATTTTTTCTTACAAATCAAAGGTACTGCCATGGGTAAGAAATTTGCTCCAGCATATGCAAATATTTTTATGGCAGAATGGGAAACTTCAGCCCTGCAAAAATGTTCATTGAAACCACTGTGTTATTTCAGATACCTGGATGACATTTGGGGAGTATGGACCCATTCTGAGCGAGAGTTTGAGATGTTTCTGAGGACACTCAACAGCCACAATCCATCCATAAAGCTAAAATCCACTAGCCATAAAACATCTGTGGATTTTTTGGACACTACAACATTTAAAGGTGATAATTTCCACATCACTCACCAATTGGACATCAAAGTCTTTTTCAAACCCACAGACACACATGCTCTCCTACACAAAACCAGTTTTCATCCAAGACACACCTTTGCTGGATTAATCAAATCGCAGCTCTTAAGATTTCACAGAATCAGCAGTCAACCATCTGATTTCAGGCAATCCACAAAAATACTGTTTGCATCCCTGGCCACTAGAGGGTATTCTCGGTCCTTCTTAAGAAAGTGCTTTAAATCCTTTCTTGAAACCAGACCCATCAATCTTTCACCCATCATGCCAGTTATTGTCACGTATTCTCCCTTCTCCCTGAAGCTGTTGAGGGTCATCAGAACAAACTTTCAGATTCTCGCTCAGGAGACCACAGTTCTGAAAGACCACACAATCATTTCAGCCTTCAGAAGGAATCAGAATCTTGGTGATCATTTAGTGAAGGCGAAAGTTTCCTCTTCTAAGCAAACCTCATCCAGGAGTCACTCACAGTTTTTCAGGCAAAAAAAGTGGCTCCAAAGTTTTTATAACCACAATGTTTACCCCTCATCATCAAGGGGCACTCCGCACTCTAAGAACTGTGTTTATTTGATCACCTGTCTGAAATGTGGGTTGCAGTATGTGGGGGAAACAGGAAACTCCATATTGATCAGGTTCACCCAACACAGATATAATATACTCAAGCACAAAAACACCCACACACATTTAGTTTCTCACTTCATCTCCCATGGATGGGATTCTGTAAGTGCGTCAGTAATTGAAACTAACCCCAGATGGACAACAGCTCAGAGACGCAGAGCTGAACGGATTTGGATCACAAGACTTGAAACCACACATCCAAAAGGGCTCAATCAGAAGGGCCCTTAATAACCTCAACACTTTTATTCATTATTCATTTAGTTCGATATCTCAAATTTAACACCCCCCCCCCCTTCTCCTAACCCTAACCCTTTGACCTTTGCCTAACCCTAATTTTCGAGCACCCCCCGTTTAACCCTTACCCCTGGGCTTAACCCTAATCCTAACCAGAACCCCTTGTTCTGCTCTAATCCTAATCAAAACTCCATCAGGATAACATTCAATTATAACCTATAAAGCTGGGCGAGCAATCTGTTTTCCCCACATACTTCATTTATTTATTTATCCCAAACAAGGATCCTATTTGAGTCTGAGGGAGGATGACCTCTGGACTGGGTTCCAAGATGGCCCGAGCATTAAAATCACGCCGCCTTTGGCGGCGCGATTTTCAGTCGACTTCCCCTAACGAGCCAGTGCCCTTCACCCTGGTCCATTGTGACTCTTCTCTCTCTCTCTCCCCATTGAGAACAGGACAATGCAGTAATGAACATACTTCCTCACTGTAATTGTTTGATTGCATTACAATTGGTTGAATTCTCAGTCTGGAAGTGCTATAAAGTTCATTTTTTATTGGTCATAAATATTATAAACTTCGAATTTATGGGTTAGGAGGATTTCAATCTTCATATGTGCAGGTTTTCATTGTTTTTTCAAAAAAACGTCATTGCAGTTTTCAGTTCCTCCACAAGGAGGCTTCACATCTGTTGAGTGCTTGTTTTGTTCGATGCCGGTTTTCTCCACAAGGAGGCTCCTCACCCACTGAGGCTGCGCGAGGCTCGGCAGCAGAGCCTATAGCTCAGAGCACACTTGAACTGCGTCACTGCTGGTTGCTCCTGCCGCGAGCTCTTCACAGTTGTAAGTTTTCGACACTTTTAGCAAGCCAGACCTGACGAAGGTTCGACACAGAACCGAAACGTTGTTTTTTAGGCTTGTTTCTCTGTATTTTTTGTCAAGTTGGACAATAAAAACAGATTTTTTCGTCGAAAAACGTCTTCTCCTTCATTAGCATAAGCCCCTTAAGCTACGGTCCTAGCAAAGGGTTCTTTTGAAGCTGTTGTTTTTTTCACGGAGAAAATCCGGCCGCAAGATGGCGCTTCGCTATGAAGATGACGATTGGACCGTGGTTCGCTACAACAGGGGCAGACGAAGATTTCGCCCGGTAAACAACCGCCAGCTTCCGGCTCCGCGCTGGGGGAGCTACCCTCGGAGAGATGGAAGCCGCAGCTACGCTTCAGTGGTAAGGGGCAACAGAAGAGACGATGAGCTGGACTTTTACCATCAACAGCGAAATAATCGATCTTATGGTTGGCGTTATAACAACCGTAATGCACCCCGCAACGCCCCCGCTCCGCGTTACTGGACCGGACCTCAGAACCGTGAGTACCGCGGCCCCAGACAATCTCGCTGGTTTTCTAATGTAAACACCAGAGCACGTCAAATGAACCAGCCTCAAGAAAGACAATCAGATGATCCGGACTTTGTTGGAAAAGTCCGCATAATTCATAGACTCATTAAAGCCGTGCATCATTTGCAGAACGTCACCCAGGAGAAGCTTCCTCCTTCCCTGGACAGAATTACACAGAATCTGGCCACAGTAATAAAACCAGCGAACCCCACCAGAACAACACTGACTCTGATTGAGGGCAACGCTAAATACTGGGCTCATAACACGACTCTAATTCTGCGTGATCATTACACTGACAATATTGATGAGGAAGTCCAGAGACTGTCCAAGTTTCCTATAATGGACTGGGCAGCCCCCTTTGACATTGCGTCCTCCTGGGCCAAAAGGAATTTGGGCCCCCGCATAAAACAGGAGACGCTTGATCATGCTCACGCTGTCATTGTGGCTAAGTTAGCAGATCTCACCAAAGATGATGCTCCTGCGGATGCTGCTGCTCCGGCTGCCGCTGCTCCGGCTGCTGCTGTTCCGACTGCTGCTGCTGCTGCACCCCCACAAGATGAGGCCCCAGCTGCAGGCCAGTCCAGACCACCACAAGATGCTGCAACAGCTCATCTGCTGGACGTTCAACCTCTGCTCACTGAGGCACGAAGGTCAGTTCCTACGTCTGCAGCACCACAGAGGATTGAGGTGAGGGCAGAAATACACTCTCCACCTAGAGATGCCACACCATCCCGCAATTCTGTGGGAGTGATGACAGAACCTCCACAAAACGATTGGCTTCTGGACTTCACCCTGTACCAGCCATCAGCTGACAGCCCCCCGGAGGCCACACAGCTCAGCCCTGAGTTTGAGGTCCTTCCCAAAGCTCAAAGAGCTTCAAAAACGCTCCAAAGAAAAGAAGAGGACTCCCCTGGTGAGGGCACCAGCCACGCCAGAGCTGCTTCACCTCCCAGTGACCTCAGTCAGATCCTGCTGGACCTCTCATCAATAGAGTCCAGTCCCTCCCCCTCTCCTCTCAGAGGGGATTCACCTGTGCTCAGTGATGCACCTGCTAGAAAGGCTCTGACCAAACTGAAGCATCTTCCAGCTCCCTCCACAGACAGACTGCAGTCTAGTGTCCAGACTCGCTTCCAACTGGACAACCCTGCGGACAGCCTCTCACTCCTTTTTCCACGGAGTCCTGCAAAGAAGGTGTGTGAACCCACCAGGCACCCCACTACGAACAGAAAGCTGCAGGAGTGGACGCTCCACATTCGGGAGAAGAACATCATCCTGGGGGACTCCAACATCTGCGGCTTTTTCGACTTCACACCAGATGACGTGCAGATCGACAGCTACCCAGGCGCCAGATGGAATCATGCGGAGTTCCTGCTCCAGAATGCCACCCAGGAGACAGCGGTCGATAAAATGATCCTGTCTTTTGGGATTAACAACAGGTCACAGAGGGACAGAAGAGCAGCCCTTCTGGACGTCAGAAGAGCGCTGGAGGTGGCTCAGGAAAGTTTTCCTAATGCACACATTTATGTCCCTGCTATTAACTTCTCTGGAGCTCTCCAAGAACAGGATAAGGTCACTCTCCAGGCTATTAATAACTACATCACGAGTCTGGACCACCACATCCCTCCTCTCCCAGATGACCAGTTCTCCACTCAGGAGGACAACATCCATTGGAGCCCGGACACAGCCAGAGCAATGCTCCAGCACTGGTTGCAGTGGGTAAACTAAATGTTCCCTTAAGCCTGCTTCGACAGGAAGGGAATAAGGGTGTCATTAACCTATGTAAGAAATTTGTCCTTTCTAATGCACAACTCTCTCTACTCAGCAGAGGCTTAACCTTCATCCCAACTAGAGGCCAAAATAGATATTCTAAATTTCAGTGTAGAAATGATATCCAAGAATATCACAGACGATTAAAATTAAAACTATATTACAAAGATAAAGAAATTTCAAAATCACAACCTTTTACTCCAAAATCAGAGTGGTCACCTGCATTGGGGCAGCTCCCAACCCAGGTGCGCACACTCATTCAAAATGACATAGATTACTTTGAGCATAATTTCAAAAAAACATACATCAAACCAAATTTAACCAGGGATGAAGAGAAGGCTTTGAAAGAGTTGTGCAGCAATGTTGACATTATCATTAAACCTGCTGATAAGGGAAGTGCTGTGGTGATTATGGACAAAAAGGATTATTTAAAGGAGGGCTACAGACAGTTGAATGACAAAACCTATTATTCTAAGCTAAAACAACCCATTTATATGGAAACAATCCCCTCAGTTGAAAAAATTATCAAAACCTTGTATGAAAAGAAATTTATTAATGCTAAACAAAGAAATTATCTAATGGGCCCCCCTCAGCCAAGAGCTAGGCTCTTTTACACGCTCCCAAAAATTCATAAAGACCCGCAGAAGTGGAGCGTCCCTTTCCAGATCCCTCCAGGTAGACCTATAGTTTCTGACTGTGACAGCGAGACGTACCGCACAGCAGAATTTATAGATCACTACCTTAATCCTTTGTCCATTAAACATGACAGTTACATTAAAGACACCTATGATTTTATTGACAAAGTGAAACAATTAGTCATTCCACAGGATTCAATTTTATTCACCATGGACATTGACAGTCTTTATACAAACATAGACATAGAGGAGGGAATTCAGTCCATCAGAAACTGTTTTTTCAAGTATCCAGATCACAGAAGGCCTGACAAGGAGCTGCTGCAACTGTTACAAATCAACTTGAGAAGAAATGATTTCATGTTTAATGATGATTTTTTCTTACAAATCAAAGGTACTGCCATGGGTAAGAAATTTGCTCCAGCATATGCAAATATTTTTATGGCAGAATGGGAAACTTCAGCCCTGCAAAAATGTTCATTGAAACCACTGTGTTATTTCAGATACCTGGATGACATTTGGGGAGTATGGACCCATTCTGAGCGAGAGTTTGAGATGTTTCTGAGGACACTCAACAGCCACAATCCATCCATAAAGCTAAAATCCACTAGCCATAAAACATCTGTGGATTTTTTGGACACTACAACATTTAAAGGTGATAATTTCCACATCACTCACCAATTGGACATCAAAGTCTTTTTCAAACCCACAGACACACATGCTCTCCTACACAAAACCAGTTTTCATCCAAGACACACCTTTGCTGGATTAATCAAATCGCAGCTCTTAAGATTTCACAGAATCAGCAGTCAACCATCTGATTTCAGGCAATCCACAAAAATACTGTTTGCATCCCTGGCCACTAGAGGGTATTCTCGGTCCTTCTTAAGAAAGTGCTTTAAATCCTTTCTTGAAACCAGACCCATCAATCTTTCACCCATCATGCCAGTTATTGTCACGTATTCTCCCTTCTCCCTGAAGCTGTTGAGGGTCATCAGAACAAACTTTCAGATTCTCGCTCAGGAGACCACAGTTCTGAAAGACCACACAATCATTTCAGCCTTCAGAAGGAATCAGAATCTTGGTGATCATTTAGTGAAGGCGAAAGTTTCCTCTTCTAAGCAAACCTCATCCAGGAGTCACTCACAGTTTTTCAGGCAAAAAAAGTGGCTCCAAAGTTTTTATAACCACAATGTTTACCCCTCATCATCAAGGGGCACTCCGCACTCTAAGAACTGTGTTTATTTGATCACCTGT